>NW_026996297.1:0-152631 GCF_035044405.1 Drosophila montana | reverse complement strand
CTATCTCTCTAGTAGTCGGTTGTACACGATCCTCTCCAGGACCTTTCCCGCCGTGTCCAGTAGGCAGATTGGCCTGTACCCCGAGGGTTCCTCTATTGGCTTGTTCCCTTTCGGTAGAAGGTTTAATTTCTCCCGCTTCCATACACCGTCCTGTAAACATCTAGTGTATGTCTCGGCGAAGGCGTCGGGTTTCGTCAGCTTGGCTAACCTAAGCGCCTTGTTTGGCACTCCATTTGGTCCTGGTCCCTTTTTCTTGCCTAGTTTTTTGTTTGCCACTACCACTTCGTCTGCCGACACCTGCTGTACAAGCTCCGTGCTGCGTGAGCAATGGACGACCTCCAATCGTGGGTGTTGGGGGAACAGTGCCTCAACTATAGTGGCAAATGCGGTAGGGCGGTTCACGCGGGTCCCGCCGTGACGACCTTTTGTGCCGTGCCCCACGGGCTTACATCGTCCTCATCTCATATTTGCTGGAAGCAGCTGGATTTGCTTTGTTTAATGCTTCTCTTGAGGTCTCGCTTCGCTGCCCGCAGGTCTTCCAGCCTAGATGCAAAGTCTGAGCGGCCTCGGTCTCGTTGAGAGCTCCTTCTCGCACGTAGGCAGGCCTTCCTTAGGTCACTGATTTCCTCGTTCCACCAGGAGCAAGGTGCTTCTTTTCTGTTTGGCATCCTTCTGGACATGGGTAAGTCGCAAGGGTGTGAGATGTTTTCCATGAGCTGCCGCGTCATGCCTTCTGCTGACTTCGTGATCCAAGTTCATTGAGCATTGCGCAGAGAATCCGTGTAGGTTTCCTCGTCTAGGCAGTTGTCCTTCCATTTGGGTTCTGTTGTTTTGGGCTGCTGTTTTCTCCGTCCTAGTTAGCCTATAAAGTGAGCTGCTGAGCAGGGTGAGGTCTATAATACAGCCTCTACCGACCTTGCAGTACGTAAGCTCCTGCTCGTCGCTTGCAAGGCCCAAGTCGATTGCCACGAACTCTTCTAGCAGCGTGGTCCCTCTTGCGTTGGTTTCCTTGCATCCCTTTTCCACGGCCCAGGCATGAAAGTCCCCGGCTATGACGAGGGGAACTGTGTTGCGAGCGTCTTCTGATATTTCCTCCAGCATGTGTTGGAACCGCCGCAGCTCCTAGCTTGGGGGTGCGTAGCAACTGTAAATGGTGATTCCATTATTTTTCGCTCTCACGAATAGGTCTTGTGCTGCTCTGACTTCCTGGAGCGGTGATTTAAGGAACAAAGTGGCCGCTTTTCCGCATTTACCTGCCGCCTAGCCACTTCCAGCGATACGCTTGTATGGCTCGCAGATTATTGCGAAGTCAGTCTTTCTCTCCCATATTGATTGCGTCAGCTGGGCCTGAGCAGCCTCGAAATGGTTGAGGTTCAGCTGTGTGAACTTTATTTTCTTTTAGCCAGGGCGCTCTTAAACTGGGGCATCTACCGCTGCCGGGATTTGTGTTTGGGGTCGGTATTCCTATCCTTGCAGAGCATGCACTGTTGACAGTCTTGTTGATAGTCCTTAGCCAGTTGGTCCTTTCCTCCGCATCGACAGCAAAGATTTGATCTGTCCAGCTCGCTCTTGCAGTGTCTTGCAAGGTGGCCGATAGTATCGATACTCGGTGGGACAACGTCCGGACCTCTGCATTTTCGCCTAGCGTTTTGCCCACCAGGCTCCTAAATGCTGTTGTTATCTCTCCTTGTTGTTGAGCTGAAGAAGCAATTCTCCCTTTTGAGTCCTCTTTTCCGGCTAGCTTCTCGTCTGTCTTAACTTTTCGAAGTATTTCCGAGTATTTCGAAGCTCGCTTCGACTTTTTCTGAGAAGACTATGGCACCCGGTCGCGACCTTTCCTTGAGCAGTCCCTAGCTCTTTTCAGGTTGTTTTTCTTTTGGGTGACCTCATTTCATTTATCGCCATCTCCTTTGGGGATCGGTGATACGGTTGATACGGCAGCCTGACTACCGACTGGTCCTCGGATTCTTTTTGTCTGGGGCGTTCGTGGCGTGGCCTACTCCCGCTTGACATCCGCCGTCGTTCTAAACAGAGGCGAGGTTTGTGGGGACTGATGCTTCCTATTAACCTCCTTTGCTCCGTCGTCGTGAAGCTCTTTATTGAGTCTCGCATGGGCTGGTGGATGGAGGGTCGCTTGCCATTTTTGAGCTTAACTACCAGCTTCGAGATCTCGTCCCCGAGTTCTCTAAGTTCCTCTGAGCTGCCGTCGTTTTATCCCGCTTAGAGGTCGTCTCACAGGTGACGGCTGTTGCTACACCTACTGACGATCCATTCTGCTGCTCTTTGCAAAAGCATTCGTTTGTTGGGTCCCAACTCCAAAGCCGTTGCCCTCGGTTGTTGTACAGTCGCGTTTTGATCTCATGGTTGTCTTTGCAAGCAGTGAGGCCATGCGAGGGTTGACACCCGCCTTCATGGGGTCGAGTGTTCAGAGCCAGATCCCCGTTAATCAGGAATATTACATCTGAACCTATACTGCCAACTAAATGGCGACGAGTCGAGGAGCGTGTTTGGAGATTTACCATGTTTTAACGGGATGAGGGCGGTAACAGCATTAGCCTAGCAGTCATTTCGGCCAGATTTCACACCGCTTACTGAGATGCTAGAATACTGTCAGCCATCAGCCCGGGGATCGTCTAATCCTATTGGGTTGTCCAGTGTTCGCAACCTTAGACGTTATTGGTCCCAGTCTCAGTCGCCTTCTCGTGTTAGCTAGGCGGTCACGGGAGGTCACGAGTTGCTTTAATTACCCAGGAACGGAATCGATCTGGCCATTGGCAGATCGTTCCACCAGGAGCAAGGTGCTTCTTTTCTGTTTGGCATCCTTCTGGACATGGGTAAGTCGCAAGGGTGTGAGATGTTTTCCATGAGCTGCCGCGTCATGCCTTCTGCTGACTTCGTGATCCAAGTTCATTGAGCATTGCGTAGAGAATCCGTGTAGGTTTCCTCGTCTAGGCAGTTGTCCTTCCATTTGGGTTCTGTTGTTTTGGGCTGCTGTTTTCTCCGTCCTAGTTAGCTTATAAAGTGAGCTGCTGAGCAGGGTGAGGTCTATAATACAGCCTCTACCGACCTTGCAGTACGTAAGCTCCTGCTCGTCGCTTGCAAGGCCCAAGTCGATTGCCACGAACTCTTCTAGCAGCGTGGTCCCTCTTGCGTTGGTTTCCTTGCATCCCTTTTCCATGGCCCAGGCATGAAAGTCCCCGGCTATGACGAGGGGAACTGTGTTGCGAGCGTCTTCTGATATTTCCTCCAGCATGTGTTGGAACCGCCGCAGCTCCTAGCTTGGGGGTGCGTAGCAACTGTAAATGGTGATTCCATTATTTTTCGCTCTCACGAATAGGTCTTGTGCTGCTCTGACTTCCTGGAGCGGTGATTTAAGGAACAAAGTGGCCGCTTTTCCGCATTTACCTGCCGCCTAGCCACTTCCAGCGATACGCTTGTATGGCTCGCAGATTATTGCGAAGTCAGTCTTTCTCTCCCATATTGATTGCGTCAGCTGGGCCTGAGCAGCCTCGAAATGGTTGAGGTTCAGCTGTGTGAACTTTATTTTCTTTTAGCCAGGGCGCTCTTAAACTGGGGCATTCCCAGGTATTCCTATCCTTGCAGAGCATGCACTGTTCACAGTCTTGTTGATAGTCCTTAGCCAGTTGGTCCTTTCCTCCGCATCGACGGCAAAGATTTGATCTGTCCAGCTCGCTCTTGCAGTGTCTTGCAAGATGGCCGATAGTATTGATACTCGGTGGGACAACGTCCGGACCTCTGCATTTTCGCCTAGCGTTTTGCCCACCAGGCTCCTAAATGCTGTTGTTATCTCTCCTTGTTGTTGAGCTGAAGAAGCAATTCTCCCTTTTGAGTCCTCTTTTCCGGCTAGCTTCTCGTCTGTCTTAACTTTTCGAAGTATTTCCGAGTATTTCGAAGCTCGCTTCGACTTTTTCTGAGATGACTATGGCACCCGGTCGCGACCTTTCCTTGAGCAGTCCCTAGCTCTTTTCAGGTTGTTTTTCTTTTGGGTGACCTCATTTCATTTATCGCCATCTCCTTTGGGGATCGGTGATACGGTTGATACGGCAGCCTGACTACCGACTGGTCCTCGGATTCTTTTTGTCTGGGGCGTTCGTGGCGTGGCCTACTCCCGCTTGACATCCGCCGTCGTCCTAAACAGAGGCGAGGTTTGTGGGGACTGATGCTTCCTAATAACCTCCTTTGCTCCGTCGTCGTGAAGCTCTTTATTGAGTCTCGCATGGGCTGGTGGATGGAGGGTCGCTTGCCATTTTTGAGCTTAACTACCAGCTTCGAGATCTCGTCCCCGAGTTCTCTAAGTTCCTCTGAGCTGCCGTCGTTTTATCCCGCTTAGAGGTCGTCTCACAGGTGACGGCTGTTGCTACACCTACTGACGATCCATTCTGCTGCTCTTTGCAAAAGCATTCGTTTGTTGGGTCCCAACTCCAAAGCCGTTGCCCTCGGTTGTTGTACAGTCGCGTTTTGATCTCATGGTTGTCTTTGCAAGCAGTGAGGCCATGCGAGGGTTGACACCCGCCTTCATGGGGTCGAGTGTTCAGAGCCAGATCCCCGTTAATCAGGAATATTACATCTGAACCTATACTGCCAACTAAATGGCGACGAGTCGAGGAGCGTGTTTGGAGATTTACCATGTTTTAACGGGATGAGGGCGGTAACAGCATTAGCCTAGCAGTCATTTCGGCCAGATTTCACACCGCTTACTGAGATGCTAGAATACTGTCAGCCATCAGCCCGGGGATCGTCTAATCCTATTGGGTTGTCCAGTGTTCGCAACCTTAGACGTTATTGGTCCCAGTCTCAGTCGCCTTCTCGTGTTAGCTAGGCGGTCACGGGAGGTCACGAGTTGCTTTAATTACCCAGGAACGGAATCGATCTGGCCATTGGCAGGTTAATGTCATTCAGAATCTTTCCGTCTACTAGAGGCACCTCTCCCGTAAGGCGCCGTCTATCCGAGCGTGCGTGTGTGTGTCGGTGTGTGTATGCACACTTTCATAAGTAAAGGACCATTTTGGAAAAATTAGTGATCGTCCTTCGTGTTCAGATCTCGTGAGGGTCACCAATGAGAGGGTTGTATTATTCCAACAGAGTTAATTAATGATCTTTGAAATTCTTTATTATCTATTTCGCCAGAAAGTAGGGATGAGAGTGAGAGAGGACAGGGATCCCAATCTGCTTAGCTCTTTCGATATCAATTAGAATAAAGTTTACAATAAATTAGGCCACCAACAATAGATGGCGTAAATCAGTGCCGCCACAGTACTCCCTTTCTAATGACTTTGTCACAAATTTGCAAACGTACACGGAGAAATTATACTTCTAATTGCGCAAGTTGGCATTTGCTCAGGTTGATGGAAAGGCCGTGGTCTCCCAGAATCTGTAGAACGGTGCGAAGATGTTGTTCATGCTTTGTAAGTGAATTGGACATGAATAATATCAAATGCCCCGAAAATTTTCATTCATTAACCTTTGGAAAGTCTGCGTAATTGAACAAGTCCAAAAGGAGTAGCTTCCGCTGTCTTTGGAATGTCACTGTCTACTTCGGATTGCGAAAGTAAGCACTTGCTCAGGTTGATGGAAAGGCCGTAGTCCCCCAGAATCTGTAGGACGGTGCGAAGATGTTGCTCATGTTCTGTAAGTGAATTGGACATGGCTCATATCTAATGCCCCGAAAAATGTCATTCAGTAACCTCTGGAAAGTCTGCGTAATTGAACAAGTCCAAAAGGAGTAGTTTCCGCTGTCTTTGGAATGTCACTGTCTACTTCTGATTGCGAAAGTAAGCACTTGCTAAGGTTGATGGAAAGGCCGTGGTCCCCCAGAATCTGTAGGACGGTGCGAAGATGTTTTTTGACTTTTGAAAGGAAAACGTTGCGGCGCTTAGGTTAATCAAAGCAACTCGATCACCTGTTTATTTAAAGAAGCGGTACTTTTTCAACTCACATGTTACCGACAACTGATGGTACACCAATATGTGAAATTTGAAAATGTGACATTTCTTAAGAATAGTGGACAAAGCCTATTATACATCTGCTTCGCTTAACATCAGTTTCATCATTGATTTTTATTGAAATTAAATTAACAACGAATACGACTTAGCATATTTATGCGAACATAGTCTGAGAGGGAGGGCGAACTCATGTATATATAGTTGCATTAACGTATTAGTACGCGTGCGGCTATGTATTTCTTGTACATAGTGCTCCCGGGCATTGCCCATGGGATGCATGGTCAGCGCTTATGCTTTAAGTTGGCATAAGACGGTGGCTGTCAAGTAGCTGATCACATTACATTTGATCGAGTCACTGAGTTGCACTTATGTTTTAATAACTTTGCTTATATCCATTGCTGTCAATGGCAATATTTCAGATTCTAACAAAGTGTTACAATGCGCATGCATGAATACACTACACCTGTGACTTCGTTCCACAGATCCTAACGTCTGGGGATGGTGTGCTGTATATTGGCTGTCTATTTATAGATATTTACATAAGTCGCTAATTATGGAATTCTTGTATTTAGTATCCAACAACAACATATTTTGATAAGTCTCAAATAATCGTGTCTGCATATTCGTTACCACATTCTGACTTAGGTAATGGACCAAAAATATTTTGCTCGTCCTAGTTATTTTTTTTTCAGTTTATATTTTTATTAACGATTTATCTCTTCGATAATAAGTAATTTATGTGGTTTGCATGTGGTTTTTGTGTGTGTTGGCAATGGTATTTTAAACGTTCTCACCAGTCGTTTCGCGGCCTAAAAACGCCGATCAAGTGGGTGGTATCTTTTAGGGCGTCGGGGGTGCAGGTTGCTGTCGAGGAGGTTTATTGCAAGGTGGTTGCATTGGTTATCCAGTCGGTCTGCGTGCTTCAGGCTTATTCGTTTCACTTCTTCGGTGACGGATGGGATTTTGAAGTCATAGTGTATTACACTGTTTTTTACGTAATAGAGAGTCTTATACAACCTGCGCAGAGTTTTATTTTGAAATCTTTGCAGGATTTCAATGTTGGAATTTGAGGCCGTGCCCCACAGCTGAATCCCGAATGTACAGATTGGCTGTAGAATGACCTTGTTTAAAAGCACTTTATTTCTCAAGTTTAGCAGCGATCTGTGCCCAAGAAGCCAGTTCATCTGCCGGAGTTTCAGGTTGAATTGCTTTCTTTTGTCTTTTATGTGAATTGACCACGTCGATTTCCTTTCTAGGGTTAGGACGAGATACTTTACTGTGTTTTCTGTTCGCAGCGTGTTACCGTTTAGGTTAACAGAAGGGCAGGCGGAGGCTTCAGCATGATCCGTTAACGAAACTACAAATGGAATGTCATCTGCAAAGGTGGCGATGAGCAGGTCGTCTCTGTTGGTAACGGGAAGGTCAGCTGTGTACAGGGTGTATAGGACTGGGCCCAACACGCTTCCTTTCAGGATACCAGCATTGATTTGGCATATTTCGGATTCGGCCCATTCGCTTCTCAGGTAAAACGACCACCTATGATGCCACATTCGGTCAAAAGCCTGATTTATAGCGAGAAAGGCCGCTGAACAGTATTTGTTAGCTTCAAAGGAGTTTAAGTTTGTTTGGTTTATCCTGTGACTCTGCTCTGGGGCTCCATGTTGGCTCCTAAAGCCAAATTGGAAATCAGGTATCATGTTCCCGTCCTCCAGTAGTGGCACTAGTCTGCCCAAACATAATCTTTCGAATACTTTCGGCAGTATTGCCAACAAGCTGATGGGACGGTAGGAGACAGGTTCTTGCTCAGGCTTCCCAGGTTAATGTATCATTATAATTTCCGCACACTTCCATTGCGAGGGAAAGAGGTGGATCCTAATGATGCCATTGTTGATGGCCGTAAGGAAAACAAGAGCATGTGGAGGAAGGAGCTTGATGGTGGCTGCGTCGATGTCGTCGTAGCTGTTTTTAAATTGGACACAACATTTTCGGCTTCTTCTGCTAGTATATGCCGTATCGGCAAGTCCATTTGCCAAGTAGCATCTAAAAAATAGCTATGTGGCTGTTACATCCGAGGCAGAACATATGTTGAAGGGTGTGAAAATTCTCTCCAGATGAAGTGCAAAAGTCTGGGCTCTCTCCTCGTTGGAGCGACACCAGGAGCCAGATGCGTTGAGAATGGATGCAATCCTTTTAGTTGGTCTCTTGAAGTATCTGGTGGCGTTCCACAGGTTGTGCTCTAGCCTATTAGGTTCAGCTGTGCGGAGATAGTCAGACAGTGCCTCGTTACGCAGTTCCAGTAGGAGAGTCTTCAGGTCTTTGCATGCACGGTTAAGGTCTGCCTTGTCGCGAGGATTTTGACTAAGCTGCCATATTCTGCGAAGACGACGCTTAGCTCTCAGTTGCTCGGTGACTTGCTCTGAGTGCAGATATCGGTCTCTGTCCGCTCTCTGGGTGTGAGCTGAGCTAGTAGAGTGCGAAGGAGTGCAAGAGTGTGCAGCATCATGTATTCTGCGTGTGAGAGTTTCAACAGCTTCCTCGTTATCCTCACCAGAGTCTAGATTGATGGTGGGATCCAATGTCTCCCCCAGTCTTGCCCTGAACCTGTTAACATTTGAGCTCCTAGTTAACAGCTGGTGATTCGCTTGCTGATACTTATATGTCTATTAATTCTTAGCACTACTGCACAGTGATCAGATAATAGATCAAAGTCATTCTCCACTTGCACTTGATTTGAGTTCACACCATGGGTAATCGCAAAGTCGAGAATGTCGGGCACCTTCCGAATATCCGTGGGCCAGTAGGTAGGATGTCCGGACGAAAGAGTGGTGAAATGCTTAGCTTGGATGCAGGATAGCAGGGAAATTCCCTTCGGTTTGCATAGCCTGGAACCCAACCAGGTTTTTTTTGAATTGAAGTCACCCCCAAATCTGTGCCCGAGATAATTAAAAATTTGGGTAAACATTTGTGCTGTTACTTGGTATCTGGGTGGTACATAGGCCGCTGCAAGTGTCAATCTTCCAGTTGGCGTGTCGTTTGTTGCCCGGCTGTTTCAACCAGGGCTCCAGGACAGGAGTGCGCTCAGCAAATTGAATCCTTGCTTTGATAAGAATGGCTGCACCGCCTCGAGCATTGCCATTCGGGTGGTTTTTGTGAAAATTAGGCTATATCCGTTTATTTTAATATTCAGAGATGTGCATACTATCTATATTGTTTCTCTTAAGGTACATATCAACCTCAGGCCTACTTTTGCATAGGCCGTTCGCATTCTATAATCTGGGCAAATGGCGTTTGCATTAATTTCATCATGGCCTGTATTTGGGCGATCAAAGGTTGATCTGGTGCGTGATTCACTTCGCTAAAAGTTGGGTTGGGGTGGGATCAACCTCCTGCTACATTGGCATTGCTAGCGTTACCATTCCTTACTTTTGAAGGGTTATTAATGGGCAATGTGTTTGTGAAGGTGGGTCTGACATCCTTCCTGCTTGACGTAAGCCTCGGTTTATCATGATCCCGTTGTTGCACAGTGGCTTTGTAAACTGTGCATCCATTGTAGGAAGCAGTATGGCTGTCTCCACAATGGAAGCATGAGACGGGAGCATCTCGACGTTTCGTGCAATTAGTGGATTTGTGATTACCACTGCATTTCACGCATCGATACGACTTTCAGCATTAGCGTTGAGTATGACCAAGCTCCTGGCACCTATGGCATTGAATAAGGTCATTAAACTTCCTTGGGGGAAGTCAACTAACAACATTGCCATGGGCGCCTTTGTAACTCTATTTTTGACATTTGCTATGTGGTGGACCGAGTGGCTTGGCTTAAGGCATTTCGGATGTGATCAAGCAGAGTACTGTGATGTAGATTCCTTATGACGGCTCTATATGCTCTCTCCTGTTTAAGCTGGTAAGTGTGGAATTGCACATCTCGCTAAATCATTTTCTTTTTTTTTAGCAGAGGAGAAAGCTTTTTGCGTTTGGGTGTCAATCGCTTGGATGTTTTTTGCCATGTCACGCTGGCAAGGGCGCTTCCGTGGACCCCGTCTCCATCGTTCAACTGGTGGCGAGACACCACACAATTTTTTAAGAGGAAAATGTAGAATTTTAAATAAACAAATATGTATATATATCTATTTTTATTTCGATCTGTTGATCAAGAATGATATGATTTGTTTAGGTGTTAACCAAAAATGTCACTATATCCTGCACATAGTTTATTTAATAGTTTATAAAATTGTTGGGGAAAATTCTTATTCCGGGTTAAGAATATTATATTTACTTAGGGGCTCAGAGGAAATATTTCATTAGTATGTGTGGTGTTTAATAGTCGGTTGTAATTGTTTGTCGAATCTGTAATATATTCTCAAATTAATATACCATTTTTTTGCCTACTTACACCCTATAAGTTAGTCGTGAAATATGTAACGCAAAGAAGGAGTCATCGTCGACCCTACTGAGTATATATATTTTTGATCAATATGAACAGCCGAGTCGATATATCCATGTCCTTCTATCCGTCTGGCTGTTTATATGCGAACTAGTCTCTCAGTTTTAAAGCTATCGTCATGAAACTTTGCAGAAGTGCCGCATTCTATTGAACGCAGTACATATGTCGGACTCAGCTGGATCGGACCACTATATCATATAGCTGCCATAGGAACGATCGGTCGAAAAGTGAACAACTTTTTTGTTTATAAAGATATTTTGATCTCATATATATGCAAAATCATATCAACATCGGAACACTATATTAAAAAGCTGCCATACCTTTCATGGGAACAATCGGTCGAAAATTAAGTTGTGTGAATAACTTTTCTTTTCAAGATATCTTAACCACATTCGGCAGTAACTAGTTTCCCTGTGCTTCTTATATACGGTCAAAGCACTATGAGCATTATGGAAAGGTTGGCACTGTAAGGGTATTAAATCTTCGACGTGCCAAGGATAGCCCTTCTTTCTCGATTATTTCTTGAATGGGTATGAAAACTTGTTGTTCAGATGATTTTATCTTAATTTGTCTAATAACTTCTGAACTGGCTGGGGGTAGAGTGGAATTGGTTCCGCACGCATGCGTGATTGCTATATGGATATTGTTTTGAATATTTTTGGATCTAACTATTAACCAATTTTGAGGTGTTTATAAATCTAGCAGGCAGTTGTACTTCGTGCGGAAATCCATTCCGATTATTTTATCACATGGCATTGAAAATTTGTCGTGCACTATATAAAAAATTATGAGATAAAATGTATATATCTGATTTACTCAGATAAAGAATATTTTTTTGTTTATTCATTAGCAAACTTTCGTATGATCCTTTGATCGACTCTATAGATTCTTGTGCTTTCCTTCGAATTCCGGAATTAGCCTTGAGTTTTTATCTAGAAAATCGACAGGGGATTCGGCCATGTTTACAATTGGTATTATGCTACTTGATTCTGCTTATTCGTCCTCCGTCGGCTGTGCCAGGAGTGACGGTTCAAACGTTACCGGTGTTTTATTACCGATGGTAAAGTAGCTGTAGATTGTATTTTTCGATTAAATTTATCAGATTATTCCTCAGACGTTGTTAAGTATCTGTAGTTTGCACTTTGTGTGAACTTAATAGTTTATGTTGACTGTTGACTAACCATTTTAATGATTTTATTGTTCTCATATACAAGTATCTCAATGGGTTTGATTATAGTTGGTCTTAAAACTGGTGCGCTTTTATTAAGGAATTTGTATTACTTTTCAAAGTTGGATTTATTCAGCTTTAATTTGTCAACTATTTAACGCCATTCTATGGGGAACTTTCCCCAGTTGGAAATTGGTTGTTATAGACTCGTGTTTAGACCTAATCTAGGTCGTAAGTCCGACTCATGTAACGCTTTCTCAGTGACTTTTTGTGAAGAAGGTATATCTTCAGAAGAAGGTCTACTGTGGTTATTACTATTAGTATAACTAACTACTACATTATTTTTTAGTTCATTCAATCAGTTTGTATTGAAAATAAATTGTTGAAACGGTAAGGCTTAAGATTGATCTCAATTAAAATTATTTATGTGATAATCATTGTTGGGCTAACAAGCTTTTTTATTAGCACTTAATCGCGAGAAGTTTATGGTGTTATAAAAATACAGCCTTTTCTTATAAATTCATACAACAGTTTTATTTTATTTATTTGCTTATACCGAGCGTAATTAACGAGACATACGACATACGAGACGAGAGTGAGTTGCGGCGTCGCTTGCTTTGATCCGCTAGCCGCTTAAGACAAAAGTGCAAAGGTAAAAGAGCGCGATAAAAGAAATGACGATGAGCGTAAAACGAGAAGCACTAGATAGTTAACAGCTAATAATATTGAGCTATTTTATGATATGCGAGAAGCGCCAAACAAACAAAATAGTTACATTGCTTGCCTCGCAGGGCAAGATGTAACTGAAATGTTATGCAAACATCATTCTAAATTAATTTTTAGCTGCTGAACATACTCCCCCCGTTGAACGATTGAGTTTCAACAAGATCGTTAAGAGGAAGCAGACACAGCTTATTAGTTGCTCGCTTTATGATTCCATTAGCAGTCTTGAGAACTGCAACGCGTGTGATGTTACATATCCTTTTACCAATTCAACCACTCTAGCTAGCGGCCATTTCAAAGGAGGTAAGTTCTCGTCTTTGACATGAACGATGTCGTTGAGAGCCACACCGGGCTTGGCAGTCTGCCATTTGGAACGCTGTTGAAGAAGATTTAAATATTCTTCTCGCCAGCGAGACCAAAAGACTTGGTGCATGTAGGACACTGGCTGCCAGCTACCCAGACGGTTAAAATTGAGCCGTTTCCCATCGGGTTCTGTGAACGTGGATTGTGGGCCTCCAACCAAAAAATGAGCTGGGGTAAGAGCATCAAGATCTTCTGAAATGGGAAGCAGTGGTCTAGAAATAATGACTGCCGTTATGTGGCACACAAGGGTACAAAGCTCTTCGAATCCCAGAACAGTTGACCCCACAACCCGATAGAAGTGTTGTTTTGCAGTTTTTACCGCGGCCTCCCAAAGTCCACCAAAGTGAGGGGAGAGCGGTGGAATGAAGCGCCAGTCAAGTGTGTTCGCCAAACAAAACTGGAGCACAGCCTCTTGATGACAGCTACTGAGGAAGAGATTTTTGAGCTCTACCAACTCGTTTTTGGCGCCGACAAAGTTGGTAGCATTGTCGGACCAAATCTGACGTGCCTTGCCACGAGTGCATATAAAGCGCTTTAGAGCTTTGAGAAATGCACATGTAGATAGTTCCTTGACCAACTCCAAATGAATGGCTTTCGTGGCGAAGCAAATAAATACGCTGATGTAGCATTTTATAGGAGCTTTGTTTCGAGTGCCAGGCTTGTAGTAGAATAGTCCGCAGAATTCCATACCAGTTATATCAAACACTCGAGTTTCAACAAATCGCTCCTTTGGAAGATTAGCCATTACGTGCTCCATCAAGCGGGGCTTGTTCCGGAAACATCTGATGCATTTGTTTACTATGCTGGAAACTGTTTTACGGCCACCAATCGGCCAATACTGCAGACGAATTGCTCCCAACAAGGCTCGTGGTCCAGCATGGAGATTCCGCTCATAAAAGTGAGTGACAATGGCGATGGTAACTGGATGTTGTCTGGGAAGTATAATAGGATGACGGACCTCATAAGGAAGGTTTGACTTTTCGAGGCGCCCACCAACTCGAAGAATACCAATTTCATCCTAAAAGGGCAATAATGATGAGAGTATATTGGAACGAGCGACCACGCCCTTTGATTGCACGTTCTTTATATCATCCCATAGAGAACCCTTTTGAACGTTTCGTAAAAGTATAAACGATCCAAAACGTATGTCGGAGATTAAAAGTCCGGGTCGCCGAATACGATGGATAAACTTGTACACATAGGCAAATACTCGTTGAATGGCAGAAAAAGAATTCACATATTTGCACCTTAATATGGCATCATCTGTAGGATCTGTGATGAGCAGCACTCTTTTGCGTAACTCCAGTATTGGTTTTTCAAAAAGACAAGACTCAGGCCAGCACTCTTGTGGACTACTCAAAAATGCAGGACCACATGAACAAAGTTTTGGCTCTATAAGCTCGTTGGGAGTGGCCCCTCTGGAGAGAATGTCAGCTGGATTAGTGGCTGTTGGAACATAATGCCACTGGAAGCCCGCTGTGATTTCCTGGATGGTGGTTATCCGATTTGCAACGAATAAGTTGAACTTCGACGAGTCATCTCGGATCCATGACAGACATATTGATGTAACTGACCAGCATTGGAATGTACCGGTAAATAATTTCATTACAGCTACTTCCTGCATCAATTGGGCCAACAGAATTGCGCCACAAAGCTCGAGTTTTGGTACCGTAAGAGTTTTAAGTGGACCCACTCGTGATTTAGAGCAAAAAAGACGTGAACTCGAATGATGTCCCTTTGAAACCACGTAAATGCAAGCTCCGTACGCAGTAATGCTGGCGTCACAGAAACCGTGAACCTCTACATCGCACATTGGATTGCAAACCAACCGGGGGAAGGTGAATAATTGGACATTGCTGAGAGTTTGGCAAAGTTCCTGCCAGGCATTATTTAGAGAAGTTGGAAGATTCTCATCCCACTCCAAGTTTTCCTTCCAAAGAAGCTGCATAAAGAACTTGGCCCTAACTATGACTGGTCCAATTAATCCTAGTGGGTCGTAAAATCAAGCTATAGTCGACAGAACAGATCTCTTGCAAGGCAGGCGTGAGGGAAAACATTAATTTATCTGTTGAAGGATCCCAAGCAAGGCCCAAAGTTTTTGTAATGTCCCTTCCATCACTAAATTTTAAAAACAAGTCCTTATCCTTGTCAGAAGTCGATCGCCTCGTGGACCGAGGCACCGCCAGATATAAGGTCATCTACATAGAAATCTCGGCGAAGAATTTTGGCACCAATTGGAAATGAATGTTGCTCGTCGACTGCCAATTGCTGCATTGCTCGAACTGCAAGAAAGGAGGCTGGTTTCGTGCCATACGTAACTGTGTCCAACTTGAAGACACTTATTTCAGAATCAGTAGAACTTGGCCACAAAATGCATTGTAGGTAGTTATCTGGGAACGTAACTCTGACACAGCGATACATCTTGCCAATGTCACCAGTAATGGCAACAGGAAACCTACGAAATCGCATCAAAATGTTAAACAGCTTCGGTTGTATGACGGGCCCAGCCATCAACACTTCATTCAGCGAACATCCAGTGCTGGTGACAGTCGAGCCATCAAAGACGACACGAAGTTTGGTGCTCGTGCTTTGTTCCTTCAGCACGCAATGATGAGGAAGAAAATATTTGCATAGACGTAACGACTCCGGAGGGACAAGAGTCATATGGCCGAGCTCCATATACTCTTGCATGAACGCGCAATACTGAGATTTAAGGTTGGGATGACGGTGCAACTTTCTCTCAAGCGATATAAATCTGCGAAATGCCTGTTGATAAGATTCACCTAATTGATCCAGACTGAGTTTGAGAGGGAGTCGCACGGAATATGCTCCTGTTGGCAACCTTTGGAAATTCTTAACAAAATGCTCCTCGCAGTCAAGCTCTTCCTTTGTTACTTTAGCAACAGGCTCTGGAAAACTTTCTACTTCCCAAAATCGTTGAATTAACTCATCTGTTCGGCCATCAGACTCAGTTCGGGCATCAGACGATACACGATTGGCCAAAAGAGAGGTACCGCCTTGCTGGGAACCGCCACCTGCAACTATCCATCCAAGGCGTGTCTTCTGCAGAAGAGGCAATCCCGGTAGCAGTTTTATTTGCCCGACACACATTAGCTCGTAGAAAAGACCAGCTCCGATTAATAGGTCAACTCGCTGCGGCTTGTAAAAGCAAGGATCAGCGAGGCGAATATTTCCAGGCACATTCCAATTAGTTGTATTAAGGGCGATACTTGGCTGGCGATCTGCTATAGTGGAAGCTACGATGGCTGTGATGATTGCAGAGTAATCTGACGTTTGAGATTGTAGATTGACGGTCACAGTGCATCCGTCAGTAGCGAAAGGAGCGTTTCCCAGGCCAGCAACTGCCGCTGAAGATGGACTTTTCTTCAACTGAAGCTGTTGAGCGAATCGGGACGTAATTAAATGCAGCTGTGACCCACCATCCAATACAGCGCGACACGGAACTAGAGTCCCAGACCGATTTTTAACTAGTACAATAGCAGTGGCCAGGAACACAACATCGCTGCTGAGGTTGTGGGCAACAAGAGAGGTAGAGGCGGGGGCTGAAGAAGCTGCAGTAGGAGTGACAGAGTGAGGAATCGAAGGCAAAACGTCTAAATGCAGCAATGTATGGTGTTTGGAGCCACATGTGCGACAAGTTCCGGAATTGCATGTTCGTAAAAGATGCCCCCTTTTAAGGCAGTTGAGGCATAAAGATAATCGTTTGCTTCCTTGAGACGCCATATATTAGCCTCTTCACCATTACAAAATACGCAAACAGTGGCCATTGAGTTAGCAACAACGAGTGATGTCCTACTGGGGTTAGTCTTTATGTTCTTGCCCACCTGAGAGCTCGGCGTATAGGTTGCCATAGCATAATCCACACTCTCTAGGGTTCTGCAGCGTTGCTCCAAAAATGTGGCAATTTGTGCCCATGACGGAATTAAATTTGCAAAGGCGGGATCCTCCAGCTTCTCTTCCCACTTCGCCTGCGTAACAGGATCCAGTTTTTGCAGTAGCACCTGAACAATGATGCAACCAGCAATTTGCTCCTTGCTACCCAAACTGGTGAGAGCACGAATATGGGCATTAAACTTATCCGACAATTCACGCAGCATGCCAGCGGAGCCATTCTCTACCTTCTTGAGCCCCAGCAGTTCAACTGTGTGTGCCTAAAAAACTAATCGACGGTTATCAAATCGCTTTTGTAATAAATTTAATGCTATGGAATAATTAGCCTCTGATATTTCCAATGATCGAATGGTATCCAGCGCAGAGTCCTTCAAGCAGAGCCGCAAATGCTGCATTTTTTCAATGTTTGTGAGTTCGGGATGATTTTCGATTACAGTTGTGAACATTGAAAAGAAATCCCTCCCTATACCTCCAGAAAAGTTGGCAATTTGATTGGCGGAAGGTCGGCCACGCTCTGGATCTAGTCATTGACGCAGCAGCAATAGGCTCATTTACAAATGTGGAGCTGGACGGCAATGCTCTATTGCGCTTAGCGATTTCAAACCGCACCGAAGTCTCAAAGTTACTGCAAGCTCATCAAAAGCCTCGCGTAGCCACTGCCGATTTCGTCAAAGTCTAGTTCTTCCAATTTGTTTTGAGCGTCTTCAAATGCAGATTCCATTTTTTCAATCCGTTTGAGCAGCACCGACAATGCAATTTCATCAGTATTGGCAAGGGGCGTTTGGTTGAGGATAGCTTGGAGCCACCTTGCGCTTTAAAAATGCCATCCTGTTTGTAGGCTGGGCAGCGATTCAGCACTAGAACTTTCCATGGCAACCGAAGAAACGAAAAAAAACCGAACAAAAACTGCACACGAAAGTTCGTTGACAGTTGACTTATTGTCAGCACTGTATTGTTAAGCGCGCGCAACAGTTAGGCGAATAAAAGCACAAGCAGAATGCAGAAAGCGAGTGCCAACGCGTCTGTATGTATGTGTATATATGCTTAGGTGCACAGACTCCGCTTTACTGCAACGACACTTGCTTGTACATATGTATGTATGTAAGAGCGGTTTTTAAATGCTGCCGAAACTAATAACAACCAGCTCAATTTTAATTTTAATAATTTTATGCAACAATACAATGTAATAAGATTCACGTCGGGGTCACCAAAATGTTGGGCTAACAAGCTTTTTTATTAGCACTTAATCGCGAGAAGTTATGGTATTATAAAAAACCACAGCCTTTTCTTATAAATTCATACAACAGTTTTATTTTATTTATATGTTTATAACAAGCGTAATTAAGTAATGCGAAATGTGCAAATTTTAACGGAGCGATCGATAAGAAATCCGATATAGCGAACATACGAGACGAGAGTGAGTTGCGGCGTTGCTAGCATTGATGCGCTAGCCGCTTAAGACAAAAGTGCAAAGGTAAAAGACCGCGATAAAAGAAATGACGATGAGCGTAAAGCGAGAAGCGCTAGATAGTTAACAGCTAATAATGTTGAGCTATTGAGCAAGATGTAACTGAAATGTTATGCAAACATAATTCTAAATTAATTTTTAGCTGCTGACCCGAACAATCATTTTTTTAATTCAGACAAATTTTAGAGGTTTCAGAATTTTATAACCTTACTTTACGTTTATTTTAAATAAAAGAGCAATGTTTTCTTTTTCTACAAATTAATATTAAAGAAAAATCGATGCGCGACATTTGAGCTCCTTCCTAAATTTTCATACGCCAGAAGCGCCAGATTGTCCTCGGTGACGACCATCACGACGACGCTTGGCAGGCAATGGTGCCACATGGTCCGAGCATGGATACTTAGCATTGCTTGAGCGACGGGACAGCTCGCCATCGGTTCAAGCAGGTCAGACCTTGCTGGTCCGGGGTCCCCTCTAAAGGCAGAGCCCTTAATATGCCTCCCACTAGTAGGTGGCTTGGCGTTAAAGCCTCGACTTTGATCGGCTCCACGCTTAGTGCTCCCAAGGGCCAAAAATTGAGCACGGCTTCTACTGCCTCTAAAGTCGTATGTAGCTGTTCGGCCGTTAGCAGCAGGCAGACTACCGTCCGTAGAATTAGGTGTTTTGCAGACCTCACAACTGTCTCCCACAGACCCCCAAAGTGCGGAGCTCTTGGCGGTATGAATGCAAATTCGCATCGGCTTTATGAAGCGTATTCGCCAATTGCGTCCGTATCTTCCCTGATTCGAGTTCGCAACTCCCGATTTGACGAAGTTTATCGCGTTGTCGCAATGCACCGTCTGTGGGACTCCTCGGCAGCCGACGAACATTTGAAAAGACATTAAAAATGTGTTAGTAGATAAGTCAGATACTAACTGCAACAGTTCGTGGGCTGGCACATAGATGGCGGTACTAGTATTGAATCTGTGGCGGCATTGTAATACACCGTCTGTTGTTCGTACCTAACATAATGTAAGATTAAAATTCATTTTATTGCATTCCTACGATTCTGGTGAAATGGAGGAGACTGTAGCGACAGCTCAAGTTTAAAATACCTATAATTTTGAAGTAATACAAATCTCCACATTGGTGACCCCGACGTGATCTGAAAACGCAGTACGATCACAAATTCTTCAAAAATTGACTTTTGTTTAGAAAAGTGTACATACACACACACACACAAGCACGCTCGCTAGACGGCGCCTTATTGGCGCGCTCAGCAAAAGGACGCGACTCACACACGTTTGCACAAAAGCTGACGCTATAAAATACAGTTCATGCACAAGTCTCGCTATAATTTACGATCATAAAAATGATCCATATAGAGGAGTCCAATAACGGCTACATTCTGCTTTCAGAGCAGATGCGAGAACTGCAGCGATTGATGCTCTGCAAATTGGTGCGTCTTCATCTGCAATGGCGGCTGTTCCTGTTGCGACCACACAACGTTCTGTAATTCATCTGCCAAAGTTCACCTGCAACAAGCCAAACTGTGCGCCCTGGTCTGTGGCTATTGTTTTTGGGCATCCAAACCGTGGGATCCAATTCGACCAGAACATTGAAGCAATAGTGTAAGCGGATATATCTTTCAATCGGTCGATCATGGTAAGGCAGTAACTAAATTCTCTAACCTCTGGCATTACAACAATGTCGATATGCACATGGTAAAATCGATTGTCCGGCATTTTGATCTTTTCCGGGATCATAGTATTGTGGCGATGGATCTTCGCTCGTTGACAGGGCAAACAGTTTCGAGCCCACGATGTCACATCCTTCCACATTAATTGCCAAACATATTTGTGGCGTATTTGCTGATTGGTGGCTCTGCTGCTGGGATGAGAGATACCATGATTTGACATAAAAACGCTATAGCGCAGTGGCTGTGGTACATATGGCCTAAATGCTCCATTGGATGTGTCGCAATAAACTGACACATTGTCAAATTTGATGAGCAGCGATTTAAGGCTCGTGCTACACAGTAATATATATTGAAGATCAATGTCGTCGTTTTGTACCTCTCTTATATTTTTTCCAGCGTGGGCATTGAGATGTATATATAGGGGGCTTGCGATATGTTTTGATGACAAAAACATGCACCTCCAGAATGTGCATGAAAAATCGTATGGCCTCATAGATAGCTAATAACTCTCTATCATACGTACTGTAGTTTTCTTCCGTTGGCGAAAGCTTGCGTGAGAAGAATCCCAGTGGCTGACATTCGCCATGAACTTGCTGTTCCAACGCTACACCTATTGCCGTGTCAGATGCATCGCAAATCAGGCTAAGCGGGGCTTTAGAAGCCGGATGGGCAATCATAGCAGCTTGAGCCACGGACTGTTTGCACGATTCGAATGCATTTACTGTCTGTTCATTCCACTCGATTTTGCGTTTGTCGTTCTTTTTCATGCCTCGACAAATTTCGCTGAGTGGTGCTTGAATGGCAGATACATGGCGAATATAACGACGATAATAATTAACAATTCCAAGGAATCGGCTGAGTTCGCAAACTGTGTCGGGTCTATTGAAGTTGACGATGGCGTTGGCCCGATCTTCTGGTGGCCGTATTCCATTTTTGTCAATGGTGTAGCTCAAAAATTTAACTTGAGACATTTATTTATATCAATGGCCAAACCATTCTTTTAAAGTATGGAGAGTACGGTTTGCAAATGTTTTTCGTGTTCGTCTGTGGTAGTGGACACAATCAAAACGTTGTCGATATAGCAATAGACAAAGTCAATGCCCCTGAATATGCTGTCCATAAGCCGTTGAAATGTTTGGGTAGCGTTTTTAAGACCAAACGGCATATAAAGAAATTCATTAAGTCCGATTTGCGTGCTGTTTTTTTATGTTCAATGTAATGTATGACGCTATGCGACTCTCGTTGTTCAGTTCTTTGCGGGAACTGTTGTACCGCTGACAAACGTTGATACAGAGGTCAACGTAGTATCTATCACTGTGCCATTGGTGTGGGCCTTTAGATCGATTAGCAAGTTATATTTGGAGAGCAGATCAGCTCCAATTATTGTACGTCGGCGATGATAAAAGGCCACCTCAGTGGACGACGCAGGCCCAAATTTAGAATCAGAACGTGCTATACATAGGTGTGAATTGTCGATTGATTTGCATAGAATAGATTAAGACTTTTAACTGTGGTTTTAAAACGAACTGTTAAACGTGGTATCACGGATACCACTGAGCCAGAATCGACAAGGAAAGGTGTCCTTGACTTGCGGTCGAAAATGTGTAGCGTGTATTCGATTTTGAGCAATAATTGGTGAGACTTTTGATTTCAAGCTGGAGCTTATTCACAGAGTCTATTAACATTTGTACAGTCGAATTGATGTCTGCTGACTTTGGCGATCGTGAAACAGCTTCCACACTAGTTGATGGTAGAATTTGCTGTTGCTGTATGGACATCTCGCACATAGCATTAGTGTTGGTTGCTTCCAACATTTTGTCAGCAATTTTGGCAAGACTGCTTAGATCATTCTCCTTCCAGACTGAAAATAGTGGCCGTACCGTTTGGGGCATTTTACAAATAAAAGTGTGCGTATGATGTGTTCGCTTCCAGCGTCTGGAGCTTGATTCCAGCTATTCCTTGGATCAGGCGCTGCAGTTTGCTTTCCTGTTTTTCTGCAAAACGAACCAGCAGACGATCTTTAGTGCTTGATAGCGATTTGTTAGTGGGGGCGTAGAAATAAGATCCTCAACTTCTTGCAGCACGTCGTCTTCCAGGTGGACTGCAATCAAATCAAATTTATCAGTTTCGGTTTCAGTCGGAACGATCATTCCAATTGGGCGAACTATAGTTCCGGGTGTTATTTGGCACGTGCACATGCTGCGGATTCGAGTGAAAACTCAGCTGCTATCCTAATGAAGCGCTAATTTGCTTCAAGTTGTTCTCAATGGCATCCAGTTTGTCGTCGAATTTTGTCGCAAATTTTATTGCACCATTTGTTGCGTCACTTTTTGCGCCGATCTGTTGTGAAATTCACACAGAAAAATGTTCTTCGATTTTGCGATGTTGCTGCAAGGTATGACGAATGCAGTCGATTGTTACGATCACGTGGGGGTCACCACTATAGTAATCCTGAATAACTAGTTTATTATTTAACATACAAGTTTTAGTTTTCTTAAACTAGTCGTAGTTTAACTCGATGCATCTCTATCACCTTCGTCGTGCTCTCGATCCGCTAATGATACCCATCGTTATCGGTATCGATAATTCGTAGTATTAGTTTGTGAGATATATCATTTCGAAAAAGCTACTTTTGTTAGTTTGAATGGGTGAAATGGGTAAAAAGGAATTTCGTGTGTTAATAAGGCATTGCTTTTTGGCGAAAAAAAAATACTGTTGAAGCCAAGGCTTGGCTTGATAAACATCATTCGGACTCTGCACCAGGAAAATCAAATGTTGAGAAGTGGTTTGCCAAATTTAAACGAGGCGATTTAAGCACCGATGATGACGAAATTACATAAATTAAGCTTCGAATTGCTTCCGCATCCACCGTATTCGCCAGATCTAGCCCCCGGCGACTTTTTCCTGTTCTCAGACCTCAAGAGAATGCTCTCGGGAATTAAATTTAGCGCCGATGAAGAGGTAATTGCCGAAACTTAAGCCTATTTTGAGGCTAAAGACAAATCGTACTACAAAAATGGTATCGAAAAATTGTATGACACCTATAATCGTTGTAATTAGCCAAAGTCACTCACGAGGAAGACTGATGAGTGCTCTTGGGCCAGCATGACAATTCATGAAATGCAGGTATCTAATTAAGCTTTTAACGAATTGCGAGCTTTTATTAAGAAGTAGCGTAAACTTAACATCATACGAAAGAAGACCATTTGCACTACTCGTAACAACGAAAAAGAGCACCAAAATCCATTATACTCATATATAAATAGATTGAGTCGCTGCAGGCTATAACTCACGCGCGCGCCCTTTCGAAATCTACTTATGACATCTTTTGAATTCAACTCGTTTGATGGCTTCATCTTTTTTCTCGAAAGCTACTTTCCTTTCGAGCGCCGTAGGGATACTTTCAAATTGTACTGCACGATTATTAAAATTTTCAACACATAAGCAGACACTCTCAGCAGCCTGGCATGCGATAAAAATCTTTTGATAGTTTCCAAGATATCTGGTCAGTCTACCATAGCTGCTATTCCAACAGCTGTTTTACGTACTTGTTAACTGGCCCATTAACTCGTCCGCATCGAAGCCTCTCGAAACTATATCTTCTGGGTTTTGCTTTGTAAGTACATGGCGCCATTCAGCGTTTTCTGTTCCCTTGGACTTCAGCTATGTACATATGCATGCGCAAAACGCTTTTATTGAAGCGTCGGCAAAACCATGTAACTTGATCGGTGAAGATGGCTCTGTAAACACATATCGTGGTATCTTTATTCTTTGCAACTGAATCAAAGTCGATTTCAGTTGCTATTGAATTATCTAAACTCTGAGGGATAGATTCATCCCAGTCTAACTTGTGAAGCCAGAGCTCTTGGCAAAGGATATTTTTCAAGCGAGTCAAATAGCGACGATATCACCGAGAGAATGTTCCGTATTGTCGCTCTGAGACTCATGAATGAATCGTCTAGCTTGAATTGAAAGGCATCTTCACTCGGCAACCACAACACGTCAAGTGTTTTAGTTGTGTCATGCTCTGAGAGCGTTATCGGCTTGGCTGCGTTTGTTGCGGAGAACACAAACTTTAAAGTCGTGCCTGATGACCTCAGCAACTTTAGGGTGTGATGACTCGCTCATGTCACTAAGCTTTGTTAAACACCGTATTGCCAAAAATGAGGCAGGCGCAGTGCCGTAAGTCACAGTGTTTAACCTGAAGGACCCCAAAGAGTCAGATGCGTTCTTTCTCCACACTATAAGCTAGAAATCTCGATCTGCTTCATGACTATGACTTGCCTATACATCTTTTGGATGTCAGCTGTCAATGCATGTTTGTGGAGCTTAAACCGAAGCAGAGTCGAATATAGCTCCTCTTGAATGATCGGTCCGACCATTAAAAGGTCGTTCAACGTAATTTGACGCGATGTCCTACAGGACGCGGCGAAACAACGCATAATTTCATCGACGTTCTTTGTGCTCTTAAACACACAATGATGCGGAGCGAAATAGTGTGGAGTACTTGGAATCTAATTATCTATTTCAGACATGTGACCCAACGTCAAATATTCTTCCACGAATTCCAAGTTCATATGAATAAGCTCGGGGTCTCGAGACAAGCGTCTTTCAAGCTACAAAATACGCCTTTAGCGCCTCGCCCATAACTACTGTTTAACTGTTCGAACTTTCTTTGCTAAAGTCAACTCTTCGATTGGCCATAATTTCTGCAACGTTTTGTCTATCGATATATAAGACTCCTGTTGAAACCGCAGGTTGACATTATGAGGTTTATATGATTTATCGGCACTCTGAGACAATCCAGTCAAAAAACTCTTTTCGATCTTCTGTGGCTTGTGAAAGTATGGATCAGCCAATAGCAGGATTTTAGGAATTTGACAAGAACTGACATTGACCATATGGTCAGGCTGGTAATCCGAAATGTTCTTTAAAATCTACAGATCTATCGAGAACTCGCTGCAATTGACTCGCACTTTCATTACCATATGAATCTTCTTATTTACTTGAGTGTTGCATTGAGCAATCCCAAGTAAGCTGATACTAGCCTTTTCTCTACTACAAAATTAATTTGTGAACCAGAATCGAGTTAAGATCTTGCCAAAACGAACTCGCGACCTCTCGTTTTCACGCTAACGACTGCTGTAGAAAAACTACACTATCACTCACATTCGCATGCGTAGCATGTGAAGTCGATGGTTGAACATGTGCGGAGACAAGGGGTGTTGGTAACGCTGCAGTTTTGGAAATGGCAGAATATCTATGCAACAATGTGTTATTGGAATAACTGCATAATCCGCACTTGGCCTAACATCTGGCAACAGTGTCCCTTCCGAAGGCAATTGATGCATTAAAGGAACGCCGAAGCGAACTCAAACCGCTGCTGTATCACTCCATAATGGAATGATTGCATTATTAAGTTTTATCTTCCTATTTTATCTGGTCATTGGGTCAACTTTGTTCATAACGATGAGAATGAGAATTGCGTTAGATATCTTTTTGTCATCACGTATTGAGAGGAGCGAGCCATAGATAACGGAGACAGTATCAATCATAAATTTCAATGACGCAGCAAAAAGTTTCGCTATTTTTGGCAGGTTTAAGAGAGCCAAAATATTTGCAATGAATATTATACATTCATTGTCGTATACTCTACTCAGACTGTCTAATGCTTTCAAATAATTTTCCTTGGTGACTTAAATGCTTAAGAGTTTTACCAGAGAGACATGAGCTCAGATGATTAAATTTCTCTATGCTCGGAAACGCATGTAAGTTATTAACAAGAGCTTCGAACAGGCTAATCTTCTTGAGCACGGAGATTTTCCACTAAACCTGGGAAGTTTCAGATGCGATAGACGTGGCGTGCTTTTGTCGCTATAGAGAAATTTTCTAGCGCCACAATAATCATCAACTGGGTCAAGTTTGATATTTTAACGAGTTTGATATTTTAACGCTGTATCTATATGTAAGGCCAGCATTTCTAATCTACATGTAGGTTTCATTTGCCCTTAATTATCTGAATATTTAAACTTCTCCTTCTTCTTCTTTTTTGAACCGTCAAAACTTTCTTTAGTTGCCTTGGAATATAAATTCAATCTAGTAATTATTAATTTAAATTAAAAATCGAATTAAATATTTGTTGCAACTATAACAAGTTAATTTTAGACTTTCACGCTTTATGTGCCAAAGGACTTCAGAAAAATGATCGGCCTGATTAATAAAGGGTAGGAGAGCGAACGTCTCTTGACCGAAACTCGCCGAGGGAAGTGCGTACAACAACAATTGCACAGCCACCGCTTAGCACACAGCGGAATGAAAATAAGCGGGCTGCAGCTGGCTTGCTATGTGCGTGCACTGCACTTATATACAAGAGCTTAGTCTCGAGCAACTGTGTAATTTACAGTGGTCGCGGGTAATTGCAAGAGAATTACACACAATTACAAACGACAACGACTTAATTTTGAGAATTAATTTTAACAACTAATTTAACATTCGCTCAGAAGCTCTAAAGATAACACAAATACTATATATTATATATTATATATAAAAGTCTCCAACCGGCTTTGCCACCCTCCAGCTAATTGGGGCTTACTGTGCGCTCGACTGCCCACCCCCCCCCCCCCCCCCCTCTGATACCATGACCTTGCAACGAAAAGATATCGACGGGCCGCTAATATCGGACGCAACCAAATAAGCAAACTATCGATGCTACCGATAATGTCAAAATGCGCATTTTCTATATTAGTTCGCCCAGCCGGCTATTAAGAACGCCCAACGTAGGCCACACCCACGACCCTGAGATATCAGCACTGGTACCATCGCCGCCAGCGTCTCTGCAGGAGTTCCATTCGGAAACCGAAGTCTTTGACGGGATCCGTGGCGTCCTTGCCGCCAAACCCGATGTCCCTCTGTTCGAGCTTCAGGTACGCCCCTTTGAATTCTTTAGTGCCCGCCTCCAGCGAAAATTCACCAGCTCTTCGGTCCCCTACCCGGAAGTTTCGGTTGTTGGCGCTGTGCCCGTTCCGTCTGAGGGCTCTCGACGAACCTCGGTCTGGGGGGTGAATACCTCTTCCTCCGCCTTTGTGGTTTCGGCGGTAACGGCGGTGAAACCTTCCGCTCTGGAGCCCTTCGTCATTCGGGATGGTACGTGCTCCCGGGTCCGGCGCGATGTGTCTTGGTACACCGGCT
The DNA here is from genome assembly GCF_035044405.1 of Drosophila montana. NCBI lineage: Eukaryota > Metazoa > Arthropoda > Insecta > Diptera > Drosophilidae > Drosophila > Drosophila montana. The sequence goes on along the minus strand of NW_026996297.1, from coordinate 125,724 downwards.
CCGGCTCACAGGTGCGGCGCAGAATCGAATATATATCGTCCAGGGTCACCTGTCTCCAAAGCTCATATAACTATGGCCAGCACACACATATTGTAAACACAGAGTGAGACAAAACAAATAGTAAACATTCAAAAAACTCTATGCAAAACCTACCCTAATATCACATTTTATCACAGGTTATTTTGTCATACCACCAGGCATTGATGGACAGTCGCAAACGCTTCGCCAGCATGCGAACATGTCTTATTGCCATCAACCGCGACAAGAAAACCCCTCATGTTAGGGTATGCTGTCCTAGGTCACCTGTCTCCAACTTAAACACAGAATTAGACAAACAAAACTAATAATTGAATAAATAAAATTAGACAAATCTACCATAATATCACATTTTTATCACAAGATCCCTTTGTCATCGCCAACCTGCGAACGTGACTTACAGCCATCAACCACGACAAGAAAAACTTCTCATACTCATGTGATATTCTGATAACTGCCTCCTTCGTGCTTCTTGGATTTCAATACACGCTGCGCGATTAAGGTCCACCTACTCGGGCCACATAAGACAAAAGCGGTGTGGATCCTAAAGCCAAAAAAAACTTTTGTCTGTACCTTCATTGATATTTTTTTTGATTTCCGCCCCGATTTCAAAGAATCCGGGCGCTTCTTCAAATTGGGCGCCATATTGTTACGAAACTGCTTGTTTCTCTTTCCGCGCCGGCTTGCTCATTGGTTCTCTGGGTGTTGTCTCAACCCGCAGTCCGCACAATCGATACCAAAACCGATAAAATCAAACAGCCGGAAATTAACATATGAACAACACTAACAGCTGTGACAACAAGTAAATATAAACAAAGAAGGTGAGACGCTATTATAAATTAATAAAAAAGACACCATTAATCCACACTACTCTTCTCCAGCGTACCCGCCCTACCTGTGACGATCACCTGATCTCGTCTCCCTAATTTTGGACACTAGATGGGCTTCATCAGCCCGTGTCGGCTGTCATGCCCCCTCTCCCCATCAATTGACATTTCTCCCTTCAGTAGGTGCGTATAATTGGTTGCGTTTCTTATAATTATTAATAATTTCAATATCTATTATCTCCTATTTGTACAGGGCATCCCCATTCTGCAATTTACCATTCCGGGCAAGCTGACATTTGTCTTCAACTCGTCAACAAGTGCGTATTATACTTTGCATATTCCTAAACATATTGACAATTAATTTTTTGAATTTCTAAAATTTCGTTTATAGCAGAACAACAAAAAAAAAGACGTCACCGAGAGTTATGGCCAATTGCCGCCGGGAACAACGTTGGAGAATTTATAAATCATAATTGAGCGATTGGCTCCCCCCACACATTCATGCCGTATATACGCATGTATAACCACGCTGAAATAATGGTATGTAGTAAAAATTCTTATAAATAAAATAGTAATATGAATTAAATCGCTTATTTACCCTTAGCCTACCTAAAGAGTTCTCTGGGATGCTAAGGGCGATGTAAGTAATTGATTATTTCGTTTTTATATGTATATACATATGTACGGATAGCGTGGAATCAAAAACTAACTTTTCCTTTTCAGATTCCCCTGGCACTGGCCGTAACCTTTGGGTCGTCTCTTTCGACGCAACCTCGGCTATGTATGTATTCCCTTCTTTTCTTTTAAGTTAAATTTTAGATAACAGAGAAGGCAAAAAAAAAACTAACTGATCATAATTATGTAAATATTTCTTGTTCATATTTTAGAGCAACTCAAATGGGACCCAGAGTTAGACTGCCCTTCGGGTTCCCTGGGCCCTGCCTCTAGACTGGGGGTGGCAAAACGCTCTTGGAACGGACTCACTCGATACTATGGGTGTGTTCTCGCCCGTGTCCGCTTCGTCTCCAGGTCGACTCTCGGCGTCAGCGACGGGGCGAAGAGATGCTGGCAGTCATCGACGCGTCTTCTAGTGTGGATCCTCTCGCGGCGATGAGATTGGCCGGGCCACAGATAACGGCTAGTGAGGCGGAAGAAACAGCCTGTCGTCCTCTGCGTGGCACCTTGGTTGGCACTTCGATTGTAATTCCTTTATTTTGTTATCTGCATCCAGCCACTGATATTTTGAGGCTGGGCTGAGCATTAAATGTGCGAATAAATTTTGGCGCACGACACAAAGTTTTTCTTCTTATTTACGGCCGACGATTTTGTGCGGCCCGACAATTTAAAGAAAATTAAATTTTTGCGCTGCCTGATCTATTTTCTAATTTATATATACATATATATATATATAAATATTATATACATATATGTTTTTTTTTATTGTGTGGCGTTATTTCAATTTATTTATTATTTCGGCACAATTAAACAAAAAAAATACCTGTTTTATATCGTTCGGTATAATCCAATCATACTTTATGTTCTCTGGAAATTTTTTTTAAAAGGTGCGCTTGCGCACAACACGCCTGCCGCTAACCGCTGACCAAATCAAACTCGGTGCCGTACATTTCGACACACGCATAAATGTAAGAGGTGGGCCCCGTTGCTGCCCATCTGTACAGCTGTACTCTAGTTGTAGAATATACAAATATACATATTGATCGACGCAGATAAGTTTTTCGGGAACAGCGTGGTGAATCTTTGGGCAAAATTCGTGTATATGCGGTTTAAAGGGGTGTTATCCGCAAACTACAATATTTAAAGAATAATGTTAACGTAGTAACTTAATTCCTTGGCTTACTTATTTCTTGATATTCTGTATTCACATTTATTTGGTTGCGCGCTCAATAACTTAATTCATTTATAAAAGAATGGTTCGCGCTACGAAACGAAATTCGAAAAATCGACACTATCTTACGATGCTAGTTTGACGCACGTACTAAATAATATGATTTAGTTCACTAAGGTGAACTACTGAATTAGTTCAGTAGCTCATCAATCACACCAAGTGTTGTCTGAGAGGTGTAATTCTTATTATCATTATATAAATAAAAATAATGGGATTTGTGCCGTATACTACTCTCAGTAGTTTAAGGTAATATTTTTGTTGTTGTTGCTATTAAAAATCACACATATTAACATAACTTTATTGGTGTATTAGGGTTTTAAAATGTTGCCGTTTAATGTCGATGTACCCAGCACATTTTGCTGAACCTATATTAAAAAAAGAGTCTGAAATCATAAACAAAAAGGACGTCTCTCATGTACCAATTAAAGCGGCTCCAAATGATTTATCCGATTCCATATTCTATGGTGCTCTTAAAAATAAACTTTTAAAATATATTACTAAGAAGGGTAATGGAAGTTTAGCTAAACAGCTTTTAACTGATACATTGGAAACTATTAAACGGACACAAATTGAAAGGTTGAACCTTAACAATGCCGAAAAGGAGAATGTTATTATTGATACCGAGAGAATTTTAATAAATGCAATTGAAAACTCTCGACCATTACTCCAGTTGTCAGAAATAAAAAGAGGTGGAGTAAAGTATCAAGTCCCCATACCTTTGACGGAGAAAAAATCTTATTTTCTTGCTATGAAGTGGCTCTTGGATGCAGCACGTGAGAAAGATCGTAAAGTTCATCTGCCAGATAAACTTGCCTGGGAAATATTGGACGCTGCGCATGGACAGGGCCGAGTAATTAAAAAAAAGGACGATTTGCATAGACAATGCGAAAGTAATCGAGCTTATGCCCATTATAGATGGAGTTAAAAACCAACGATTTTTGTGAGCAAAAATTTAATTGGGCAAGAGGTCTGCTTTTATTTTGAAATGTGAAATTTGAAACGGAAGTAAATAAATGTACGCTTACGCAATGTTTCAAGTTAGGCTTGACGGCTTTTATTGAAATATTGTACAAATGATCCGAATTATAATACAGATACAAATATGCCTCTACGAGATGACTGAGTAGTACGATACCTGCCAATCGTACGAGTTCTAACGACTGAAACCCTTATTCCCGATAAATAGAGTAGTTGTATACCTCTGGCAACTTGTTAATTCCTTTGGAAACACTGTATTATTGCATATCAGGGAAAGCCTCATATAGAAGGACTCCACCTAGCTTTTTTGCGGCGGTTTGAGCCTTAACAAAACAGTGGGAAATCGTGAATTCCCATACATCAACTTTTGTCGTAGATTATGATACAGAAAATGTTAAGGACATCTGGTCTTGTACTGCAAGAAGCAATAGAAGATACAGATATATAGTCGCTTACTTTAATTCAGTTGTCAAACTTTACTTGATCTACAGGGTTAATTTGAAAATAGAATCTCCGATTATTAGAAGAAAACGATTCCAATTGTGGACTTAACGTGAGCAATATTAACACTATTGACTTTTGAGGTGCTATTTTAGTTTAGTTCGCTTTTTTTATCGAAACTGATTTATTGGTATGGCTGTGGCAACGACAATATAAACACTAAGATGAGTAACGCCATACAATAAAATGTTACTATGCATCTGGACTCTCACAAAATTAAGAACGAAAACGAAATCAGTACCCTTTCGCTCTCACAGCTTAAAAAACGAATACGTTAAAACTATAATGTTCTTTTAGCTTCGGCTATTCAAGGGAAGAGTAAGGCAATTGTGTTTGCATGTGTGTGTCTATAAATACACCAAAGCATATTTGTAAGTGTTGCGATTCCCTGCAGTGGCTTTTGCTGCCGAAATTTTTTTCTACTATGATTTATCCCAAATTTGTATTCGCATATGTTTGTTGTGTACTAAGGTCTGTTCGGTAGAAATTCATTATCTTTCTTATATAATATCTTTAAATCCTGGGCACGCCGAAGATTTTATACCCTTGCAGTCCCAACCTTTCATAATGCTCAGTGCTTTGCCCATATCTAAGAAGCACAGGGAAAATAATTAATACTGAGTATTGCCAAGATATCTTGAAAAACAAATAATTTTTTCCAAACAGCAACTTACTTTTCGACCGATCATTCCTATGGCAGCTATATGATATAGTAGTCCGATGCAAATAAGATTTTGCATAAATGTAGGGAGCATAGTAAAACTAATAAATGCCGAGTTTAGTCAAGGTGCCTTGGAAAACAAAACAATTTTCCATACAACAACTTAATTTTTGACCGATTGTGCCTATGGCAGCTATATGATATAGTAGTCCGATGCTCATAGGATTTTGCATATATATGAGCAGCATATTAAAACTAATAAATGCCGAGTTTGGTCAAGATATCTTGATAAACAAAAATGTTTTTCATATAGAAACTTCTTTTCGAACGATCGTTCGTATGGCAGCTATACGATATCGGTCCGATCCAGCTGGTTTTGAGATATGTACTGCGTGCAACAGAATGAGGCACTTCTGCAAAGTTTCATAAAGATTGCTTTTAAACTGAGAGACTAGTTTGCATAAAACAGACAAACGGACATGGCTATATCGACTCGGCTGTTGATAATGCTCAGGAATATATATACTCTATGGGGTCGGAGATGTCTCCTTCTATGCGTTACACATTTCACTACAAAATTATAATACCCTCTGCAAGGGTATGAAAAAGTACGCAAATAAATTTAAAGAATTAACACTTAACATTATTAACAATTTAATATCACTTCTTCTTTGCAGGGAGAGCGAGAAAACGGCTTGACGAAACAGACGTAGAGGAAAAATAAAAAATTAAATTAATATAATTTTATCCTAAATAATAAATATTAAAAAAAAATAAGTTTAAGCAGTCGCCGCTTGCGCGCAGCCGCTTCTTATTTATTTTTTTATTTATATAAACTATTCATAGAGTTAAAACTAAATGATAAGTGAATATCAGCAATGGCTGCCAGGGCCTTCAGCTGGATAATAGTTGGTACGTAAATGTAAGAAGTATTACCACTTAATTACTTTAAAATATTGTATTTTTAAATGTAAGGTTGTTGGTGATAATTTATATAAATATATTTTTGTATTTGCTATATTTACATTTCAGTTAGCTTGTGTAGCTTAGTTTATTAAAATATCGTTGTACAACTGAGATTTTTTTATACATTTTTCTGTACATATGTATATTCTTTTAATTAGGGTTAGCAAGTCAGCAATTATTTTCTAATGTTGTTTTTTTTTTTCTATACTAAGTTGGTTATATATCTGGATATATCTGTATATATCATTAATGCTATTATTTTGTGTACAAATTAAAAGCATTTATGTGGCAATTTTTGCCACGTGATCCACTAACTTATTATCGTTAATTTGTGGATGGCCAGGGATCCAAATTAGCTTTACTTTAGGAAATAGGTTGATTATTAATAATATAATTGTATAAAGCCTGAGGACCCAACCAGGCTTGGCGATATATCACCTAAGCCAACTGTGTTTTAATAAAAATGTGTGCTATTTTTGATTCAATACAACAAACATTTAAAAAAAAAAATTTTTATTTTTTTTTATTTATTATTATCATGGTTGTTTGTATTCGAGTCGGAGCATATAATAAACCTTCCTCTCATATTCTTTGCTAATTTAACAGCTTTCAAAATGCAACTATTTCAGCGGTTAATACTGTTGAGAAGTAGGGTAGATTTACAAACTTTAGTGTGTGTGTGTGTTTCTGTTGTAATTGCATAGCCAGTAATGTTATTTTCTTGAGAACCGTCGGTGTTTTTTTTTTTTTTTTTTTTTTTGTATAGGTGGGAAAAGCATGCCGACGTTGAGAAGCGACACGTTGAGGGCTGCAAACGCGTCCAGAAAGAGACACCCACTTTGACTTGTTCTGCTGCTTCCCCACTCAACTGCCCACGCATTGAAATCGCCTGCTATGATTACGGCCGAACGGGTTCGTGCATCGTCCATGATGTTGTCCAGTATGTCGGCGAACTCGTTGATTTCTAAGCTGGGTGCAATATAGCAGCTATATATATATATACCTCTACACTTGGCTCTAGTGTATCCGGTTGCTGCTTTTCTTTGGGTAAGCTGCGCTGGTGGGCTTCCGCAGCTCCAAATTGCTACGCCACCTCCATTGCTCTGCATCCAAATGCTATCATGCTTGGGCCGGTATGGTTCACTGACGATAGCGAGGTCAGCGTTCTCTTTCCTTATAGTTTGGGCGAGTAGGTCCTGGGCCGCTCTGCAATGGTTCAAGTTAAGTTGTATTAACTTGATTTTTTGGCTGTTCCCTGCGACGCCTTGACGAACCACGGGCAGGCCCTGGTAAGGGTATTGTGTGCCGTGTTTGCGGTCTCGTGCCTTGTGCAAATTATGCATTTTTGCTTGCTGGTGCACTCCTTCGATGAGTGGTTGGCTTCTCCACAGCTGAAGCACAGTTTCGAGGCGTCGTGCTTACTTCGGCATCCTGCAGCCGTGTGCCCAAAGTCCAGGCACTTGAAGCATCGCGTCGGTTTCACTTTTTGGCGTATCCTGCCTTCTTGGGCAGGAGCATGGTAGCCGTCTGCTTTCCGCGGTATGCTTTCCTCAGCTTCGGTGAGGCTTCGGCAGGCAGGTCCTCTTCGATTTTAACAAATACGGCCCCTAGCACGTCGTTAGATGTGGATTCGTCCTCCGACTTGCTTATTCGTAGAATGAGCTCTCCGGCCGCAGTTCGCATGATGCCGCTAACCCTCTGTCTGTACTGCTTTAGTTCCTGATTGGTCTGCACAGTTTTGAGCACGTTGGCATATTCATCTGGGCTCTTGCATTTGACCAATATGGCATCTGGTCGAGTTCTTTTTGGCGGCTAATATTCCTTTGTTTCCCTGGCTTTTTGATGATATCTGGAGCCTCATTTCTTTCCGTAGTCCCGCGTTTGTCCTTATTTCGCCACTGGGATGTTCGCGCTGCTACTGGCGTCGCCTTCCTGGCAGACGTTGGGTTCGCACTCCGCTCCAGCTTATCTGTCGGGGGTTTTCTCCGTGATTGCAGCAGTGCCGGGGAAGTTTGCACTGCACTCTCTCTGCTAATTTTATGTACTTTAGCCGGTGCGCATGGCTGTACATGCGTGTTATGCTGGCAGGATTGCTGCGCTGATTGCTCACTTGCCAATTGTGCTGTGGCTGCCATTTGGATCTCTTTTATCCTGGTAAGGTCATCTTTCATACCCTGATTGATATGAAGCACCGGTGGTTTTTTGCCTCCAACAGTCGCGAGGAGCCTGTCCAAAATCGCTCCCAGCTCAAGGAGTAGTGTGCTGGTGCTCACGCCATGCCCTTTTGATTTTTTCCACGGGCGATCGCTTGTTGCGTTAGGGGGACTGCCTATATTCCTGCTGCGCTTAATGGTCGGTGTGCCATTGGCAGCGTCTCCAGCCTTGCGCTCATCTGCTTGAGCTGCCTGCGGTACCTTTAATGTTGTTTGCGGGGGGGTCCTTGTCATCTTCGAATTTTTGCGGAAGGGATCCATTTCTGTTGTTGCTGCTGTAGTGTTGCTTGTCGCATTGTCCGCTACGATAGCCAAGTGTGCTACCATCGTAGTAGTTTGATTGGTAACGGTTGTTGGAACCTCCAGAATGCGTGCCCCGACCGTGGACTGTGCCACGGGTGGATTTTCACTTGTGTGACTGCCACCTGGAGTAGTTTCGTTAAAACAATCCATTCCTTTCCATATTTTGCATTTGATGCCAACTGCCAGGCTTTTACAGTTTATACCAGCTGCCTGGTTTAGTTATACTGCCGGCCGATTCGGCGCAGACGCAGACCACCAAGCCGTTCAATGTGAAGCAGACGCTTGGTGGATTTGTGGTTGTGTGCGAGGTGCAGTCAAGTCTCCGCAAGGGTCCCGCGGTGGCCCAAGGTTTTCCTCAGCATTTAACCGTTCGGAGTTATACCGCTCCGACTCGGTCACCAGAGCTTTAGGTACACCACATGCGTGGTGGGGTTGACCATTGGTCGGTTCCGTGACCTTATGTACCTTTCCCCCTGGGAGAATTGTGATGTTAATTCTGAAAATGCCTTGATTTGCATATCAGTAAACATTAAGTATTGCGCCTTGTGGGTATGCAATGTTTCCCGCTTTACAGGTGGTGTGTGTCCCGGCTACGATTGGCAGCGCCCTCTATCGTTGGTTAACAACGCTTAGTAGAGCGCCCAATATCTGCAGCGCCACTACCGCCTTGCTAGGTACCTTGTCTTGGATTGCCTCGCACCTTGCAGCACTGCCATCATCTGTTTGGTTGACCATCTGATTGATTTTTGCAATCTCGACGTGAGACAGCAATTTTTGTGGGCGGCGACATTTTCCTCTATTTGGAGTAGTTTGATAGAAAGAAAGAACATAGAATAGTGCTTTCCCCCCACACACTCGGAGCGGAATACCAGCTTGGTGTTAAAGCCGGAGGACCATCGGACACGTAGCGGAGCACCCTGACAGGTACGTATTGGTGTTGTTGTTTACACCAGTACTTACGCGTTTTCTTTTCCTTGTAGCCATCGCAGCCAAAGATGGGGAATAATGGGAGCGACGAACAAAACGCGACCGCACACTTTCACTCCACACTGCTATGTCAGAACCGTTGGTGTATATAAATGTGTGTGTCTTATGTTGGTATTTAGTTCTGGATAAGTATTGTCTGAAGATGGGTGGTGTAGTATATTGTTTTCTACTGAGCCTGTGACGCAAGGTAACAATAGGGAAAATAAATTGTATTAATATTAAGAACGAAACTAACTAAGGATATAATGAATGAGAAAATGAATTTGAATATGAATATAGAAGATCGATTAAAGTTTAGGTCTAATTAGAAACAACCCTGAATGTTTAAAACGATTACAGGAGGAGCAGAGGAGTAAGTATGCTTAAGAAAGAGTTCTCACCACACGACAAAGGGTGCGAGAGAGGGTCGAGACGGTGAAGCTAAACAGCAGGTTCACTTTGAAAACGACAAGCGTAAGTAGTGAACGTGCGAACGGAGAGGGTCATTTATGTTATTTAGCGACTAAAAGATCGCTCTTTTTGATCGTTCGGTAAGCGAGACCGAAAAGTGGCAGTTTATATACGATTTTAATTCTGTGGCGGGGCGATCCCAGCAGCACCCATTATACCTACGAAGCCTAACCTACACCACGGCGGAGCGATCCCTGCGGTCCGCCCTTTCCTCTAACATAACTACTCTGTGGTACAGCGATCCCCCATCTTTTCTAGCATCGCGTCTCGGCAAGTTACAATTTTCTTGTAAGTGGACCTGGGTAGCCTGAGTTCTACAACCCCGGCTAAAAACCCTACTGTACAAGTGGCACTAACGTGGCCTGAAGACCCACGAGAGTACCGCCAGAGTAGATTTAGGGCTAGAAGGCAGCAGCAGCTGAAAAACTGACTGCCTGCAGCATAGAGAAAGGGAAGTGTTCGAGTCCTACTGGGGTGTCGGCAGCCAATGTACACGTGCAGTCAGACAAATAACGCGACAACAGACGGACAAATAACAAACTAGAGACCGAAAAACTAACGGACGGTCATAACGATTTTGTTGAGTGAGCGGCGCGCACGAGTGAGAGTGCGGGCGTACACACAAACACAAGCCCATACGTTAAGGCACAGGCTCGCGGTCGAAAATCGACAGCATGTATACCGGCAAATGCAGTTGACGTCTAGGCTCACAATGGGGCGTCTTTTCGGTACGCGACAAAATTTAATGGTGAGCGAGCGAGCGACGGGAGAACGGGGTGCTAAAAATAAGGTGAAAGAAACTATTACAATTATAATAACAATAATGAATAACTAAAAGGAGCAAAAATAAATGTGTGTGTGTATGTGTGCGTGTGTAGAGCTCGAAATTCAGAAATGCCAAAAACTACAAATCTTGTCAACTCTGAATCGGGAAGGCAGGCAGGCAACCAACACGCACACAAACGCATAAATGCTTTCATCCATACAAAAAAGTGTGTGTGCTTGGGAGGCCCAAAAAGATATCATGCACTTATGCCAACGTACAGGTACAAATTTCGCACAAGAGCAGGCCAAACCCTTTTATAATATCACACGACTGTTCCCTCGATAGAGTGTGCGTGTGCACAAGTAGAAAGTCGCAAAAATTAAACATTTTCAATTTGTTGTATTTTCTTAAACAATTTGCTACCACAGGCACAAAGGGCACACAATTGAAGAAAATATCTCTGGCTCGCGACAGACTTGTTTGTATCTACTTGTGCGCACATCCACACAACACAAACATATGTATGTTTGTAGATCTCGGGGTTTCTTGAGAAGATATACAGGGAAGAAGAGATGCACACAAGTGCGCAAAAGCAATAAGTGAGAGCGAGGTACTCTCTGCACATGCATGCACACATATGTATTTGGGCTGTAAGGATTTAAAACTAACATACATAAATTAAGAAAAAGCATCAGCCGCAGCGACGTCGTGCGCTGAGCGAGATGCGGCTTCAAACTGAACGTTCGGCTTTTGCGATCCTCTGTTCTTCTTGGTGGCCCTCCAGGATCAGGCCATATCGTATGACATCAACGTGGACAGGCTACCAAGGGCAATGAAAGAGGTAATGGTCGGCGAGTCCGCACGGTGGTTCATGGAAAACGGTTATGTGACATAGGCCATGTTTAAAGAGGGGTATTTGGGGCGCTTCTTGACGCCACGGTTTTTGAGCAGCTATGGGTTCAAACGGAACGTGGTGGACCTGCGAGCATTAATGCACTTGGATTTATCCCCAATGCTGTCATTATCGCCTTCTCTAAGCGATTGTCCGAATATTACCTGAGCAGAGGTCCCACCGTCAGCTTCTGGCCGCAAAGGTAGACCTGCGCGCAATCTAGCTTGGATTGTTAAAAGCAATGACGGTGCCTCTTTGCCCCACCAACTCCTGATTTATCTTCAGCCCCATCAGCACCTATGTTGACTGTTGTTTCCCCTTGTAAGCAAGTTTTTGTATCCCGACTTTCGTCTGACATCACTTGAGATTCATTGGCTGCTAAATAATTATATTTAAGTTTTCCACCTCATAAAATAGCATCATTCAAAATTAATATTTCACATGATTCGTTCCCAATCATTTGTGAACCTAAATTTTAGCAAAAAACGAGAAACCAGCCTGTCACCCTTCCGGTCCCCTCGATACAGGGAAACGTAACTGCCACAAAAAACTAACTTCTTTATCAGAATGTCAGAGGTCTCATTTATAAGCTTAAAAATTCGATTCGAATATAATCGCATTTTAAGAAACATGGTCATGAAAAATTGTATTGTGCATAGAAATGATCGGCCGACTCGAGCTGGTGGGGTATAAACTGCCGTTAAAGCCACTAATCGATAAAAATCAATATCTAATTCCTGTTATAGAGCAAATTTGTTAAATAATAAGAACTAGAGTCACCACACTTGACATATAGCTTCCAGAATAGTGTATATATATCAAGTATCTTTCATTTAATAGTTATCGCCACCTCCCCGCTACCACCACATAACCATAAATCAAGTAAGTAAGCCGATTAATCTATTAAAGCACAAGAGCTTTGAAAGAAAACGTATGGTTTTATATATATATATTAGCAGCCCACGTGTATAACGAATAAAGTCAAGGAGCGGATGGGCGGTGCTCCAAGTCGGAGTATGCGCTGGCATTGGCTGTGACTCGTCGGCATGCGGGTGGGTTCACTAAATCCGCTGGTTAACTTGCTCCCAAAGTTATAAATCTACTTCGTAAAAATTCGCGTACTGAATGAGGAAGCGGGAGAGGAATGAGGGATAGGGAGTACAATAAGAAAAAAAAAGATTATAGAAAAGTTATAACAGGCACTACATATAATCGGACCACTCAGATGGCAGACTGGCAGCACAGCAAGTTCCGAGTGTCGTTGTAGTCACTAAAAAAATATCTTCTCAAGAGCACGTCTGTTCACTTTGACTAGCACGTTCGAATGAATGATTTTCATCGTCCTCTAGCACACTTCTCATTCTCTTGTCATTCTACATTCTTCTCTGACTTTTAGTACTGTTAGTGAACACTCAACACTCTATACCAAACCGAACGTTATACAACACACTCGGGCCATGCTCGGCAGAGACTATCTTCTTTGTCCCACACCCTGCTTTCAGTAGCAACCCTAATACAAGTAGGACAAAAATATTGAATTGCAGTACACTCTGTCATATTCTCAGTTTCTTACTAAAACTTAATCGTTAACATTCATAAATAATACTCACAATAATTTGTTGGATATACGACATATATCTATATTTTTCTTTAGGTGGGTGGTGCGTACTAGAATTTACACATTTAGTTTTTTAAACAGTTATTTTATCTCCTTGCCACTTAATTTGCACTTCCACAATTTTACCACTATTCAATTTTTAAAAGGACTAACTATCTCACTAGGACAAATTAATACTAATAAGGCATATTTTATTTCGCACCCAATATTATCGGGGTGCTGTTGAGGTTAGGGTTTTAACCAATAACAAAAAATAAGGGACACAGAGCCGGAAAATTGGCCATGCGCACTCGAGTCTAAAGTCTAAAAAGACAAAAATCGACAAAAATATTTCAGACAAAGCTTGAAAGCCACAAGTGAAACAGAAAATATTTAACCTTTTTTTTTTAAAGGATTTGGCACTTACATGTATATAGAAATTCTTGCAATTTGCGCTTGCTGCTGCACGTGTTTGCAGGGCAAAACACATTTTATTTCGTGTTTCTTAACCGATCTTGATGAAATTTTCAGTAGTAGATCTTATTGTACTATAAATTTTTCGTGTATTCTCAAAATGACAATTGCATTTAACTTTTGGCTTAATTAGATAGTTGGTTTACTAACATGATTTATAGCTTTGTGTTGGTAGCGGGGAGGTGGCGATAGCTATAAAATGAAAGATACTTGATATATATACTATTCTAGAAGCTACATGTCAAGTTTGGTGACTCTAGTTCTTACTATTTACCAAAATTGCTCAAAAAACAGGATTTTAATATCGATTTTTATTGATTACTTGGAAACGGGGCAAGTTATCAATTATCGGGAAACAAACTCGATCTGCGCAGGGACTAGGAGGATCTACAGCTAAAATTTCAAGTCTCTATCTCTAATAGGTTCTGAAATCCTTGCGTTCATACATACGGACGGACGGGCGGACCCACAGACGGACGGACAGACAGACGGACATGGTTAAATTGACTCGGCTGTTGATGTTGATCAAGATTATATATTCTTTATGGGGTCGGAGATGCTTCCTTCTCCCTGTTACATACATTTGCACAAATACATTATACTCTTTTTTCCCATTTTCAATGGGTTCAGGGTATAAAAAAAAAATAATAATACAAACACACACACATATGCACCTTGTCCTTCCATTTTGATAAGCAAACTACCTAGTTTACAATGCTATTGATCTTGTACAACAACCGATATATAACTTACGAATATTTTTACAAAATATATAAGAAAAAATAATACTGTCACAACCAATTACAGAAAGAGAAGTCTACACAGCCACAATACACTCCACTAATAATTCGTATAACAAACACTCACTACACTACACACATAATTATATTTAAATATTGTTAAGCCTAATTAAGTCAAAATAACTTAAGACCTTTCAAACAACATTAAATCTAGGATAACTAGCTTAAGACAGATAAACCAAGAACCAGACTCCAAATTAAACATTCACACCCATCAAAATTAGATGTCTTCTATTGGGAAAGTTAAGAAACTTATCCCAAACACTAGGAGTAGGACCAGGATTAGTACTAGTTTATCGGACATTAGGGAAGATCCCGACCAACAGCTCCAGACAGTGACAAGAATACCCTCAACACCGTCAATGACTTTGACTTCCAGCTCACCTCCACCTAACCAAGCTGCGATAACAGCAAGCAACATAGACTTAGTTTCGTCTCTTAGAATCCCGAACGTGATCCGCTTCCTACCGCCTTATGACGGTAATCCCAAAAAACTTAGCGATTTTATTAACAATGTAGAGGAAATCCTCCTTTTAATTAGAGGAACGGATAAGACCCCATACAGACAAATGCTCCTAAAGGCAATTAGGCAGAAAATTGAAGGCAAGGCTTATGATGCGGCTCACACATCTGGAGCCGACCTTAATTGGGATAAGATCAAAGATGCATTAATTCTGCATTGTTCCGACAAGCGAGAAAAACAAACTCTCATGTTCGAATTGCATAACCTCGCATTTTCTCAATACCCAATACAAATTTTATTCGAAAAAATTTGCGAAATCAAAACGGCCTTTTTCAAATTAACAGATACAAAAGAATACGAACCAATATTGACCAAAACAAAGAAAGAATGGTTCGCAAATACTTGTCTAATTACGTTCTTAACCGTTGTCAGAGGCCCACTGGGATTAGCAGGAAGATCTAGGAGACCTACTAACCTCCAGGAAGCTTTCGAATGGGCTATTAAAGAAAGGGACTTTTATTTCAAAGAAAATAGGAGGCAGCAAGAAACCAGTAAGCTAGATAACAGAAAACAGAGTAGCCAACCTAACGGACAACAAAAGGGATATCAGGGCAACCAAGGTAACGGTTACAAACCAAGAGACAACGGAAAGAAGAGGGACTACGCCCCAAATGAAAAAGACAACTACCAACATAAGAAAAATAACGTACTGGCAATAATGCCAAAAGACCACCAGAACGAACAGAGAAGACAGGCAAACTCAAACTCTAACAGAACCAGGGGTAACATGGAACAGACTTCAACGGATTATGCGCATAGTTTTCAACTCCATAATATAGATGAGGACTCAAATTTTCCACGAAGTGCCTCGAGAAACAAACTGGATATTTAGTTAAAAAAAAGCCAGGGTCACCCTTAAAGTCCGGATACCCCTAAAGTTTTTAATAGACGCAGGTGCAACCTTGTCGTTCATTGTCCCAAAAGTTGTCACCGATTCAGAGCAAATTAAATTAACAAATCCAATTTCAATTAAACAGTACTTAACGTACACACTCTGCATCAAAAGACAGTGCTACCCTTATTTAAGGAATTTTCAGATAACACACGTTATCAACTAATCCTATTTCAACTCCACCCATACTTCGACGGTTTAATTGGAATTGACATCTTACAACAGTTAAAAGCGATAGTCAATATTTCCAAGTTAATACTAGAAACTCAACGTTTCAACATTAAGAGGCACATAGAAATTAACACAACTTCAGATCTTCACATTTTGGACGAAACATCCAAAAACATAGTAATGCCGCCCGTTATCATCGCTAACGGCGTATTTTGGTGCGAAACTACGAAAATTTCCGAAGATGTACTCATATCTGGAGGACTCTACCAAGCCAAAAACAATTTTAGTTTTATGGAAGTAATCAATTACTCACAAGACAAACAGAAATTGTGCGTCGACGCAGAACTTCAAGTTAATAAAAACATCGAGAATGATTACATTGAGTTAAATGCCATATCCGTAACAAATGATAACAAACCAAAAGACAGTATCAATATACTTGCCCAACTGCGGACAGACCATCTAAACGCTGAAGAGTTAACAGAGTTAAAAGACCTTTGTACAAAGTTTCCGAAACTTTTTCATCGAGAGGGAGACAACCTCACCTTCAACAACTTAGTCAAACGTAGAATACAGACTACAGAATAAAGAATAAATTCCATTGCATACAAAACCATTCCGATACAGTCTTGTAGAAAAACAAGAAATTTAAAGACAAATCACTAAACTTCTAGAACAAGACATAATTAGACATAGTCATTCTCCATGGAGCGCACCAATTTTTCTCGTGTCAAAGAAACCCGACGCTTCAAATAATAAAAAATGGAGATTAGTAATCGATTACAGAAAACTAAACGAAAAGCCCGTTAGAGATAAATATCCCACGCCAAACATCAACGACGTCCTCGACAGGATAGGTAGAGCCAAATACTTTATGGCCTTAGATCTAGCAAGTGGATACCACCAAGTTGAGATGGATCCAAAAGATATAAGCAAAGCAGTATTAGGCAATAGGAGGACATTTTGAATTTATAAGAATGCCCTTCGGGCGTTCAAACGCCCCAGAGAACGATATCAGAATGATGCACAACATTTTAGCAGACCTTAACGGCAATTGTTGTTCAATCTATCTTGACGACATTATAGTATTTTCATCATCACTTCAAGAACACGTCAACGACCTAAAGTTAGTATTCGAACGGCTTAATAGAGCAAATTTAAAGCTCCAACCAGAAAAATCCGAATTTTTCAGTAAGGAAATCGAATACCTAGGTCACGTAGTAACCGATTCCGGTATAAAACCTAACCCCAACAATCTAATTGCCATTAAAGTACTCCCCATGCAAAGAACCACAAGACAAATCAAATCCTTCCTAGGATTGCTCGGTTACTATAAAAACTTCATAAAAGATTTCGCAGCAATCACTAAACCCTTGACACAACAACTGAAAGGCAAAGCCACAGTAAAAATAGATGAGGAATATAGTAAAGCATTTGAAACTTGCAAAACACTGCTATGTAACGACCCCATCCTCCAATATCCTGATTTCAAAATATTGGGGCAGTCTTGTCTCAAGGTACTCTTAATCACGACAAGCCGGTGTCTTTCGCTAGAAGAACGCTATCGGACACAGAGGTAAATTATTCAACTGTAGAAAAAGAAAAAGAAAACCATTTTCGTCCCTATTTATACGGTCAGAAATTGAAAATCGTTACAGATCATAGGCCATTGACTTGACTTATGAACTTCAAGGAACCAAATTCAAAATTGGTTCAATGGACCATGACTACGAGATAGTCTACAAGAAAGGACCCCAAAACGTAGTAGCCGACGCTCTTAGCCGCGTCACAGGCGACGTAAATACTAACGACGTCGCTCCCCCCATAAACCAGAATAACACTATCACAATTCCCATTTCTAACAAACCTTTATACGAATTTAATGTTTAAACTGTTTTCAAAGTTGGAACACTAGCTGAAATCTTGACTTCCGTGCCTTTCAAAAATAAAATCAGAAGAACGATATCAGAAACACATTACGATAAGAAGAAAATGACTAATATCTTAAAAAATCTCTACAGACCTAACAAAACATGCGCTATTTTTGCGCCTGACGAAGTCTTTAAAGCTATTGAAGAAACCCTAAAGGAATGCTTCTTACCAACCCAATTATACACGGTCATTAGATGCGTCACCCTACTAAGAGACATAACCCACCCGAACGAACAAGAAATTTAAGAAGATCCATATATTTCCCCTTTATTAAAGACCAAAACTTCGCACATTATTAATGACTGCGACATCTGACAAACACTCAAGTACGACAGGCAACCACAGAAACTAGAATATTCAGAAACAGAAACCCCGTAATGCCCTATGCAGATTATACACACACACATTTATACGATTAACGGAAAAACCATCTTGACTATCATTTACAAATTTTCCAAATTTGCTTCGGGCTATACAATCCCGACCAGAAATAGTTTAAACATATTCAAATCTATGAGAAATTTCTTCTCTACATTCGGAATCCCGAAAAAACTTATTTGCGATCAAGGTTCTGAATTCACAAACAAACTTTTTAAAGAATTTTGTGCACAATATAACATATTAGTGCATTTTACTTAATTTCAACAATCTTCGAGTAACTCCCCAGTGAAAAGACTCCATTCGTCTCTAACCGAGATATACAGAATAATTTTAAACAAAAGAAAAACAGAGAAACTCACCTGCGACCACGAAGACATTTTCTTCGAAACACTGACATACAATAATTCAATCCACTAAACAACAAAATACACACCCTATGAGATCTTCCACGGAAGACCGCACATACTAAATCAGGACGCTTCCCCTTATAGCGAACACGATCATCTTCAAAAACTTAACGAATTCCGTAATACTATCTATCCCGACATAAAAGAGAGCATAGATAATAAAATAAAAGAAAGAATAACTAAAATTAACGAAAACAGAAATCCACCAGAAACCCTCAATGAAGGCGACACAGTATTTAGAAAAGAAAATAGGAGAAATAAGTTAACGCCTAGATTCACTAAACACAAAGTCAAGCAGGACAAAGGTCCAACTTTTATATCACACAAGAATCAAAAGATTCACAAATCAAAAATTAAAAAAAGGACAAAATTGTATTTACAGTCATATTTTGCAGATTCTGCTGTGTAACAGCACAGATTATTAAAGTACAACAGCTGGAGGAACACGACAGACTCGCAAGAGTTATAATATCATATAAGCATCTTTTACACAAAATCAACACACAAAACTTGTTAGAAAACACAGAAAAATTCGAAACAGCATTAAACGACTTAAGACAAGTATAGTTTTCAGGATAAATTATAGACAGTCTTAAAGCAAAATTAGTAGAGAAAAAAGAGGTTTAAAAAATGGTCTTGGTAGTAACAGGAAATATGGACGCAAAAGACGGCCAATCTATTGCTGATAAATTTAATGTTATTAAAGAAAACGAAACCCAAATTTGATTAACAATCAAATAATATTTAACCAAGAAGCTATCCTAAGATTTGAAAATCTAACTGAACACATAAATCAAGAACAGGGAATAATTAACAGTTTTATTAAAAACTACAAAAACAATGTACACAAAACACTAAATGTAGAACACAACGAAACACATATACTTCAGTACATTACTAGAATAAATTTCAATATACATTTCAATGTACAATCATATAAATAATATAGCAGAAAGTATTCTGCTAACTAAACTAAATATGATACCTATATTTATATTATCTGAAAAAGAAATTAGATTTATAAACGAATTCATATCTAACCAAAATGTAATATTAGAATCCGACGAACACTTATAAAGATTGTTAACCTTAGAAGCCTACATCAACGATTTTAACATAACATTCCATGGAAAAATTCCCATATTCAACACAAAAATGTATAAATTTGCACACATTGTTCCTCTGCCGTTACATCAAACTAAATTCCTAATTGTACCCAACTACATTTTGTACGACCAAAAGGGTTAAATTTTGTACTTTGAGAAGAGATGTCCCAAAATTCACCAGACCTATATGCGAAAACACACTTGCACAAACCAACCTGGTCAACATCGACTGTCTCAAGGAAATACTCTATGACCAAACGGCAACATGCGACATCAAGGATGTCGTCACATCTTCATGCCAGAGACGCTTCACAATCAACGGCTTATCATAAGATGACACTGTAATGGAATTCAAGCAAAGGACAGAACTGTCCATAGAATCGTTACCGAATCTACCATACAGGGTATATCCGATTCGGTTCCACCCGCCGAGAAACAGTCATTGCTCACACAAGACCAACACAGCATTGTGACGCTCTGTTGCAATGCTGATCTAGCGCTTTAGCAGGATGTTGGTTGATATTTTCTTTTGCGCCTATGATCTGCCCATTAACACACATTTGTGTCTGTGTGTGTGTGTGTACAGCTCGAAATTCAGAAATCCCAAAATATTGTCAAATGTGCATCGGATAGGCAGGCAGGGACCACAGGCACACATGCGCATAAATGCTTCTCGTCCATTTAAAAGGGAAGATATTTGAGAAAAATTGAATTTGTGGGCACTTTTGCTTGTGCAGACACATACACACACAAACATTTAAACGGTACCTAGACATGAAGAGAGCATTGAGAGCACTGAGAGTAAGTGCGAGCGAGCTAAAAATAAAGAGCGATGCCGTTCTATCGCACAAATCATATGGAAGAGAGTAAGCCAAAGCAGTTTCCTGTAGTGTAAGCTAATAAAAGACATCATATGTATATCCTACACTTTTTTTGGACCAGATGCACCTATTTTTTTTGTCCACATTTATAGTACGGCATGTCCCATCTATATGTTATTTGGTTAGTGATATAACTCATTTGTATGGATAGTGTCAAATAACCCCAATGGTTCTTCTAAAAAAATATATATTGAATGCTTATTGATTATATAAAGTTAAATTAAGCAAACATTGCTGATAAATATCCAATACTTGAGATAAATGCTGTATTAGCCCCATTGGGCAACAGCATTTTTTCTCAAAGTTTTTTTATAAATTGGTTTCCAACAGATTCTTTTAAGAATCGGATATCGAAAAAACAGTATTCTCTATTGACAAATATGAGTTTACATGACTCTCATTCGGGTTGATGACCATATCAGAAAGATATTTTTTATTTATATAAATGACATTGTCTTTATCAAAGATAATAAATTGCATGCCAAAAACTTAGATATAATTTTGCAGGCTCGGCAACAAGCCAACATAAAATGCCAATTTAAATGAAATGTTGGCTATTATTTTGGCTTTAAAAGCGCTCAAGAATTACTTCGCCATAAAGGCCAAAGTCGTAATTTTTACGGATCATCCTGAGTCCAGTCCAGTCTCTTAGTAGTTGGATTTGGAATGGTAGAATAAGTTGGAAGGCATACTTCGCATACTTACGCATACAAAATGTTGTATAAGCCCCAATCACAACTATACAATGCATAGATATGTCAAACAGCAGAATAATCGAAACACGATAAATCACAACGAGTGAGCCCCATGGGTGCCTGCGCCCAATTTAGTGTGTCCAGAAAGAGTAAGACTGCTGAGAGTGGCTGCCGAACGCCGGCCTCGAAAGCCGAACGTTAAAGGTTATAAACGTATGTTGCATGAGGGCACCCCAAAACTATATTCGCGCCAAAGCACTATATTCTAGCTTGGACTGTCAGTATGTGTCATCTTGCGCAAGTGTAAACAACATACACAACAAGACCATTCAATATGTCGACTTTCGGGGCGAATAAACGGAATTTGCGGGAAGCTGTATTGTTCTGCTCCCATTTGAAGAAAACTGCTGCTGCGAGTCGGTTGCAGCTCGAGGAAGCTTACGGGGGTTATACTCCATCGATTTTAACATGTGAGTACTGGTTTCGACGCTTCAAAAGTGGTGATTTTAACACCGATGACAAGGAACGTCCGAGTCAAACGCTCCAAGAATTGTCCGTATCATTGGGGGTTGACTTGTCAACAGTCGGCAAACGTCTCAAAGCCATGGGTATGATTCAGAAGCAAGGAAATTGGGTAATATACGAGCTGAAGCCGAGAGACGTGGAGAGGCGGCTTATGACGTGCGAACAGATGCTCGCGCGTCAAAAAAGGAAAGGTTTTCTGCATCGCATCGTCAATGGCGATGAAAAGTGGATCCATTATGATAACCCCAAACGTAAAAAATCTTATGGATACCCCGGCCACACATCGTCATCAACGCCAAGACCGAATATCCATGGATCCAAGCCCATGCTCTGTATTTGGTGGGATCAGCTGGACGTCATTTATTATGAGCTGCTCAAACCGTACGAAACCATCACCGGGGTTGCGTTTGAGCCGGACATTGAAGGAAAAACGGCCGCAATTCGAGCAGCGGCACGACAAAGGCATTTTGCAACATGACAACGCTCGCCCTTATGCCTCAAAACCCGTCAAAAAGTACTTGGAAACGTTGAAATGGTATGTTCTGCCGCACCCGCCGTATTCCCAAGAAATTGCCCCGTCCGATTACTTCTTGTTCCGATCGATGGCACATGGCTTGCTTGACCAGCACTTCATCTCTTACGAGGAAACGAAAAAATGGATTGCATCAAAAGACGAACTGTTCTTCCGAGTTGGTATCCGAAAATTGACAGAAAGAAGGGGAAAAGTAGTGGCTAGTGATGGACAATACTTTAAATAATCGTTTTGTAACCATTTTTGCTCAATAAAGCCTCAAATTTCGAAAAAAAAAACCTTTAATTGTATTCCTGTGATAGCACACACATTTAAATGCTCTATCATGTATTTCTTCGTCCAGTCAGGCATAATGAGAAGAAGCTCATTATACCCTGAACCCATTTAAAATGAATTAAAAGGGTATTATGTATTTGTGCAAATGTATGTTACAGGCATAAAGTATATATATTCTCAACAGCCGAGTCGAATTAGCCATGTCCGTCTGTCTGTCCGTCTGTAAGTCCGTCTTTAAGTCCGTCCGTCCGTCCGTCCGTCCGTCCGTCCGTCCGTCCGTCCGTATGTATGAACGCAAGGATCTCAGAACCTATAGGAGCTAGAGACTTGAAATTTTAGCTGTGGGTCCGCCTAGTCCATGCGCAGATCGAGTTTGTTTCCGATAATCGATAATAGCAAACCAACTTGTATTGCCTATGTAATTAAGCCACAATTGAAATGCAATTGTCATTTTAAGAATACACGAATATTTTATAGTACAATATGAATTGCTACTGAAAATTTCATCAAGATCGGTTAAGAAACACGAAAGAAAATGTGTTTTGCCCTGCAAACACGTGCAGTAGGAAGCGCAAATTCCAAGAGTTTCTGTATACATGTACACACACATTGCGATTGTATTGTTTTCTGTGCTGCTATTTTAATTCGTTTTTTACTACTAAAGCAAACAAGAGCAAAGCGCGATCTGCATTTGGTGTATATGAGAATAAAAGGGTTCAGGGTATACCCTAGTCGGGAGCTCCCGACTAGAACCTCTTACTTGTTTTTTATTTAAATAAAAGTAAATGACACAAATGAAATATTTATATTTTTTATTCTTGTATTTTAGTTTTCAATAGTTTAAAATAGTTTAAAATAGGTCCCCACACTATTTTATTTAAAATAAAAAATAAACTAAGTCGTATTTCTGCGAGGGTAATTCATCGTCGGCTTGACGAAGAATTCTAAGAAAATACCAAAAATTGAACATTTTCCAATTTTGCGACTTGTGCACACGCACACTCTTTCGAGTGAGCATTCGTCTGATATTCATTCATGTGCAAAATTGCTATTTTCCATGCTTGTTGTAAGGGTAAGGGTACCTGAACGATGGCATAAGTGCATGATAACTTTTTGGGCCTGCCAAGCACGCACACTTACACACTTTTCTATATGGATGGAAGCATTTATGCGTCTGTGTGCCTGTGGTTGCCTGCCTGCCCGACGCGAATTTGACAAGATTTGAAGGTTTTGGCATTTCTGAATTTCGAGCTGTACACACACACACTCACATATGTGTGCGAATGTACCGATCAAGAGCTTGTCGTAAGACAGATATTTTCATCAATGGGTGCGTAAATTTAGGCGACGGGCACGGTCTTAGTATTATAACATTGACAGGCTCAGACAAAAACAGAATACAGTCATAAAAAATCGCAGCAAACAATCGAACGTCTGGACAAGAAATATTTGTAAAGGTTAACAGAAGATTACGTTAAAAGTTATCATCTATATTAAAAACTGAAATTGGTTAAGACGATAGCAACACGACAGTTATAACAAACTCGGCGAAAAAGGACATATGAACAAGAGGATCAAGGATACCAACACCAAATGCAGCGCGAGCTACAACACGTAAATAAAAAATAAAATTTCAATTGGACTAGATCCTGTAACTGACTGCGCTATTTACTACCATCTCTACACTACAGTCATAATACAAATTCATTTTTATCGAACATAAAATAAAAAAAGTGGCAGCACATACACACAGCTCAGAAAACACAATCGCAATTGCAATCCTGTTTATAAAATAGCTATTAAATGAAAGATACTTGATCTTTATATACTATCCTAAAAGCTACCTGTCAAGTTTAGTGAATAATTCTTGTAACCTACGAGTATTGTTAAAAAATAAAGAATTAGATTTTTAATCGAAACGGGATAATTGATCGATTATAGGGAAAAATCTCGTACTGGCTACAAGCACTAAACCACTAACCAAATAACATATAGACTGGGCGACCCGTACATTTGGTGGTGACAAGCGTTTAAAGTGCGGCTGGTCCAAAGTCGCCTTCGTTTTTGTTCGGGTTCTAGACATGCCCGTATGCTTTCACAGCAAGAGAGTAAGAATACATATGACCTGTGTCGTAGAACGGCATCGCTGTCTTTTTACTCGCTCACTCTACAGGAAACTGCTTTGGCTTACTCTCATCCATATGATTTGTGCGATAGAACGGCATCGCTGTTTTTATCACGCTCCCACTACAGGAAACTGCTTTGGTTTACTCTCAGTGCTCTTTCAATTTGTCTATGTACCGTTTAAAGTTTTGTGTGTGTATGTGTCCGCACAAGCAAAAAAGCCCACAAATTCAGTTTTTCTCAAATATCTTCCCTTTTGAATGGACGAGTAATATAAGCTTGCCACGTCGATGCGAAATTCTTGCATTTTAGCTCGTTATTGTTGGAAAGGGTACCTAAGTGTTGGCATGTGTGCATTTAA
Source organism: Drosophila montana (assembly GCF_035044405.1). Taxonomy (NCBI): domain Eukaryota; kingdom Metazoa; phylum Arthropoda; class Insecta; order Diptera; family Drosophilidae; genus Drosophila; species Drosophila montana. The sequence continues at coordinate 100,561 of NW_026996297.1, read as the reverse complement.
AAGTTTTTGGACTTGCCATTCACGGATACTTGCATATTTTCTACATGAATAGAAACATTTATGCGCTTGTGTGCCTGTTGGTGTCTGCCTGTCCGATGCAAATTTGACAATATTTAGGGATTTCTGAATTTCGAGTTATATAAAGAGAGCATTGAGAGCACTGAGAGTAAGTGCGAGCGAGATAAAAATAAACAGTTCTATCGCACAAATCATATGGAAGAGAGTAAGCCAAAGCAGCTTCCTGTAGTGTAAGCGAATAAAAGACATATGTATATCTTACTCTTTTTTTGGACCAGATGTCACCGATTTTTTAGTGCCCACATTTCTTCTACGGCATGTCCCATCTACATATACATACATATGCTCTTTGGTTAGTGCCACAAGTAAGTATTTAGCTCTTTAAGGTTCTGAGAGCGACGCGTTCATATATACGGACGAACACGCAGACAGACAGTCGGACGGACAGACAAACGGACGTGGCTAGATCGACTCGACTATTGATCAAAAATATATATACTTTATGGGCGGATATGCTGCCTTCTCCCTGTAACATACATTTGCTCAAAAGCAATAAGCCATGTTCACAAATTTTCAAAGGGTTCAGGCAAAGACTGTGAATACAAATTTGGGATAGGTGCATGATCAGCGCTACAAAAATAACAAAATTTATTTCTGTGCCAGCCAAAGCCAGAGCAGTGCATAACAACATATACATACATATTTTGATGTAGCTATGCATGCATAATTCATACATACAAACATAGGTGCTTGCACGCCATTGGCTAAACTTCTCTGGAGCATACACTGTCCAAAAACAAAAGTGAAATAAATCTATGTGTGATATTTTCTTAACATAGTTATTGCACAAGTTGCGCCCTGTAAAAAAATTATTTTATTTTTAAATTTTCCTGCAAAATTAATAGTTAGTATCTAGGGTAATGTATCATTTAAATAAAGCATGCATTTCATGGATAAACCAAAAGTACTTTGCGATCGTAAGTTTAAAACTATTCGCTCAATGTACTTCGAAAACGAAGCGACGCAAAGCACCATCGACCAGCTTTGCTGAAGGCAGGCTGGCGACTAACTTCGTTGCTCGTGTCAGCGCATCAGCAAGCCGCGACTTCGGCATTCCGTTCGTCTGAGCGAACAGCGAAAACTCCAACGCCAGATGAAACGCCAGACATGAAATTTTCCGTCGCATGCAAATGCATGGGCGTTACTCATCTTAGTGTTTATATTGTCTGTGGTTAAGGGTATAACAATTGCCGTACTTTGTGCAATCGCGTACTAGTACGTAATTGCGGTGATTAAAGCTAAAACTTAAAATGCCTTTCATTTTCGGTTTTTAATTTATTTATAATAAATTAAACTTATGATTGATCGGAACTATTTTTAACTTTTAATTGCGTGGTTTGGATGTTACTTTCGTATATTTGTTCACTTGGATAATAATCTATAAGTTTTCCATTAACGGTTTCATGTGTAGATTCACGAAGCTGTAATTCATTCTCCGAAATTATTTTTCGGACTAGTTCATCATCTGTTCCTTGTTCGCTTTGAACATAGGCTTGACTCCAGTTTTCCAAATTAACAATATTTAGAGATTGTTTTGAATGTCCAATCATATCGATTCCATTTTTCTTACAGAAATCTAATGTCCATGCAACCACAAAGAAGCATGCTGCATTCATTGGAAACGCTCGTAATAATGTAGAATTTAATCCGCGGAAAAAAAACTTTATGCCCTCTTTCTCATACTTTTTTACTGCACAGTCGACGAACCCATTATATAAAGCATGTTTCCCAAGGGCATCTGCTTGCATATGTGTTTTGACGACATCGATGGGATAGCAGGCTAACCACGATGACATTCCAGCACAGCCTCCTGCCATAAGCATATAGAGTACATTGGGCTTATCTTTAAGCTGCATTATATATTCGTATGAAACGAAGTAGCTGGCAAAACCTTACAGAAAATAAATAAAAATCTAGTTTTTATTAATTCATAACTAGGTTGGAAATTATATAGATTCTCTTTTACCTGGAATATCCCTTAGTATTGTTGCTGTAAGTCCTTTGAACGTGCCTTTGAAACCTTCTGTTCGATGTATGTAAAGCAAGCAATCAATAGGTCCTTTAAATTTATGCTGGCTGTCGATCTGATTCGATAATTGCAATCGCGTTTTCGCTAACTCCATGGGGGAACATATGAAGCCCTGTGCTATACCGGCAGTGGCTCCAGCCCAAAAGTGTGACATTAAAGAATTTGGGTTATCAGATAATCTCTGTATGTTTCCATAAACTCCAAACACTATTGCGTTTACTAAACCGATTCCCATCATTGGACTGCTGATTCCCCGATATAAGCCACGAATATTATCTAACATTAATATTGTTTTTAAACAGTGAATTGTTCCTTTATATTTTGGATTCTTAGGGTCATCAGTTTGCAAGTGAACTTTTACTGTATCGAAAGGGTGGCCGACAAGTACTCCTGCAGCACCTAAAATATTTATTAATAATTAAATATGAGTGTAGTTATTAAATCCGTAGGCAAAAATCATGGAATGCCGAAAATTAAAGACGCATCATTACAAGTATGTACATATGGATAAATTGAAATAAAGAGTATTACTTTGTCTATGTGGCACTCTCCATTACATAGTAAAAAATCTGATATTGATTGATAACTGGTTGATTGCTTATTAATGGTTGCAGACAAACTCGGAAAGTCGGCAGGACAGACCGACAAAGGTTAAGGAGGCGAAGTTTCGGTATAAGCTCATTCGGAAAGATTTGTCAGAAAATTCGGGTCACAGATTTTAGGTATCTCCCCAAAGTTTCGTCCGATCAGATATAAGTTTAATATCAAAGCTCCACATATTAACTTAATAAATACGTCTTTAAGCGATTTTGGAAATTCTATTCATATATAACTAGCTTAAGTTGCCTTATAAGGTAGTAGTGATCTTGTTAACAATAAAATATATATACATTTTTAATAAAAAAAATAAAAAAAAAAAGGAAATTCTATTCGAAACTGGGGTAAATTAGTCGGTTAAGGTCGTATGAAACTTAAATTCGTGAATTTAAAAAAATCTAGTCTTAGGCGTGCCCTTTACTGACAACAAGTAACCTAGTTCTTACAGCTTGGCTTGAACATCAACCCAAAAATTGAGTCAGCCAAACAGTCAGGACAATCAGTCTTATATAGATAACATTAATATTGTTATTTAAATTTATTAAAGAAGTTTTAAATATTTTTAAAAGTGGTAAACATAGTCATTGCATAAAAAGCTCGAACTGCCATCCAAATCTAGAGTCGATAGTATTATTTACTGTGCATCCCTTGTTGATGTTGAATGTTGACCTCGAGCTATTTTAAAAATGTACATGTTTATTGTACTTATCTAAATGTGAATGCATATGTATGTAAGCATTTAAGATACTATATGTAACTTTATATTATTGTGAAGTTAAATGATATTTTGCATTTTGCAAAAGGAAGCTTTTATTTTATTTTATTTTATTTGCGCTGGAATCGATCAGTGCCTTCTGATCTCTACCAAGCGAATATCTAAGGAAATGTTGTATAGTTACTATTAACTTATATGATATATACAATGAAATTATTTACAATGATGAGGAAGAAGATGATAAAATAATACGCCTGGTAGGTAGGTCGTCGGGGTGCAGCCTTCGGAGGCGCTCTCACTGATGGGGTCAGCCAGGACCTGCAGGTGCTGCAGCAGCTTGTCAGCAATCCAGTCTTCGATAAAAATCTATCATTCGTTTAACAAAAATTCAATTGAACTCAAAATATAAAGCTCTTCGGTTATTTCGAGTTTCCAATAAAATAAAATATTACAAATTTAAATTGGTTTTGCAGCGTTATATAGACAGTTCTTCAATATAATAAAATAATTACCATATTGAAAAAACTAACAATTAAGTGGACCAAAATGTGTTAATTTTGGTTAATGTGTTAATTAAAACCAAAATTTTTTGTTAACAATTTTTTTTTTTCATCTCCATATATAAATTGTTTATTCAGACTGACTGATATGTGATCAACGCCCCAGGGCAAACAGCTAGGAAGATGGAGTTACCTTACACGGGGCTTTAAAAAATTCTACCCGCTGGTGTAGAAATATCACAAAAAACATGTGTATGGCTTACCAACTGATAGGTTAAAATTCATTTATTAAGAAGCTTTATGAAAATTCGTTTGAGACGTTTTTCAGTCTTGTCCGATTTGCTTCAAAGTTATTTTCAAAGCCCTTTATATGGAGGAATCGATTTTGGAAACTCCACCCGCCACGGAAAACTATTGCTGCAACTTTTTTTTTGCCATCGGATCGGCTTTTTAATGGAAAATGCTCAAGGGTTTAATGAACAAGTTAATTTTTCGTCTTCAAGATTCTCACCACAAGAATAACATGTGTGGAAATCGTTGATTACAACTAATGGTTCTCTATTCGATTGACTTTAAAGTAGAAGTGGAGTTCAAGATAGAACGAGCAGAATTAAATTTTACACATGCGGAAACTGGGTGAAAAGTAATATCTAAAATGTTTAGCATAACACCCTCCACGGGAAAGGGCCGTTAGCGTTGGTCAAAGGTTCCATAGGGAATGATGAAGATGTGCGCTTTCAAACGTTTACTTGAACACCGTGAATCCATCTTTGACCTTCGGGAAAAAAGAGTAATAGTGACGCCGTAGAATGATATAGAGAAAAAACAACTGCTACTACGCAACGCAAATACATGATAAGGATACAAGAGCTGTAGCTCAAAGACCTAATGAAAATATTGGAGAGCTACAAGCAGGATGCTGAATTCTCTTTCAAAGACGAGTTACTCGACACAAGATATATAGATTACAAGATATTGATGACAATTTACGAGCTTGAGAGAAAGTTCTCAAAATCGTGCCATACAGCCAGCTTAGCAGTCTAAGTTAAAGAGAGATGCGAGAAACAATGTGACTTGCAAATTGAGCGTAGACTTCTTTCTGCAAGTTAAGCTCTTGAACAAAATAACTTTATCTGCAAAGTTGCCATGCAGCTGCAAAATAGGGAAAGCAGCCATATCAGAGCCATGGCGCGGCAGCAACAAACAAAAGCCCAACATATTCTGCAAATAAGCGAACAAATGGAAATCACAAGGTAGCTTGAAAGTGAAGTGCGAACAAAATTGTGCTGCAACTCAGCAACAAAACGTAACGGCAGCTACAGCATTGCCAGCGTTGCCTAGAACGAATGCTGAAACAGAGACGGAGGCATTGTCTATGCTACTGTTGCAGAAACTCAGCAAATTTGTGAAAGACCAGAAGAACAGCAAATCACTGCAGAATTCGCCTTAACAGAAAAAGCGACGTAGAATTCGACGGAAACGGTTGTGCACACATGTGCAAGATTTGGATGACAATTACTTACGCATGCTATTCAACACAAAACTGAAAGGAAATGCAGTGGTTATATGCCAATAAAACGCACATACTGGCGCCATTTCAAAATCAGACATACAACTAAAATTCGAGCAACGGAAGTAGCAAACATAAGAGAAGTTTTACTTTGAAGATAAGATAATGCTGACCAGACCATCAATGTCGACTTTGACAAGTTTTTAGAGCAAATTTTCGAGGGAGTACCGTACGAGACGTTGCGCGACCAAGCCCGGATACAACGCTTCGCTAATCCTGAGCAGATGTAACAGGCGTTTGTCAACATAGTTTTGCCAAAGCAAGAGAGGTGGACATCAACAACGCCACTGGCCAACAATGACCTACGTTGTCGAAACTGCAACTAACTAAAGAGATTTCCTGGATCTTATTTCGCATGCGGCAAAACTACAACAGCTGCGTAAGATGTTTAAAAATATATTTGTCGTAATATTAAACTATTTACTACTAGCGGGTATAACCCGGCCTTGCCCGTGGCACGTATGTTATAAAATCAAAGTTTTCTAAAAGCTTTGAAAATGATTTTGAAACTGATCGGACGGGAATCAAACAAACTTAAAATTTACCAAAAAAAACTTTGAAATGCATTTTACACCGAAGGAGGTTAGGTTTTTTCGAAAAATGTGAAACACGTCTCAAATGATTTTTCTTATAGATCTTTGGAAATAAATTTGAACACAAAACGTCATCCACCAAATCTTCGACCCCCATTTGCACCAAGGACGGATGGATTTTTCAAAAAGTGTGATGCACCCCTCAAATGAATTTGAACATAGATCTTTGAAAATGAGTTTGAGGCCGATCGGATGGTAAACAAAAAACTTTCATACAACCGTTTTCCGCCAATTTACCACTGTTGCGGGTGGAATTTTCCAAATCGCTGAAATACGTATTCATTTAGTTCTTATGGAGAGCTTTGAAAATAAGCTTGAAGCAAATCGGACACAACTTAAAACTTCGCCCAAAAAATCTTTGAGTCGCATTCCACCCGAGAAAGTTTGGATTCTGCGAAAAGTGTGAAACACGTCTCAAATGATTTTTCTTATAGATCTTTGGAAATGAATTTGAGCGCGAAACGTCACCCACCAAATCTTTGACCTCCATTTCCACCAAGGAGGAACGGATTATTCGAAAAGTGTGAAACACTCCTCAAATAAAATTGAACAATTATCTTTGAAAATAAGTTTGAGGCCGATCGGATGGTAAACAAAAAACTTTCAAACAACCGTTTTCCGCCAATTTACCACTGTTGCGGGTGGAATTTCCCAAATCGCTGAAATACGTGTTCATTAAGTTCTTATTTAGAGCTTTGAAAATTAGTTTGAAGCAAATCGGACACAACTTAAAACTTTGCCCAAAAAATCTTTGAATCGCATTCCCCCCGAAGAAGTTTGAATTCTGCGAAAAGTGAAAAACACGTCTCAAATGAATTTTCATATAGATACTTGGAAATGAATTTGAGGGCGAAACGTCACCCACCAAATTTTTGAGCCCCATTTCCACGAAGGAGGCATGCATTTTCCAAAAAGTGGGAAACACCCCTCAAATGAATTTGAACAAAGACCTTTGAAAATAAATTTGAGGCCGATCGGATGGTAAACAAAAAAGTTACATACAAACGTTTTTCGCGATTTTTCCACACTTGCGGGTGGAATTTCCCGAAACCCCGTCTTAACGTGCACCTACATCACATAAGGTAACTACAGTGAAAATTTCAGCTTCCTAGTTCTTACGGTTTGGGCTGTGCGTTGATCACCAATCAGTCAGTCAGTCAGTCAGGACAAACAGTTTTATATATAGAGATAACAGAATGCCTCATAGACTCCGGCAGCGCGATTTCATTCGTAAAAAATTTTGTATACCCAGTAAAATCCGTTTAATTCAGTTTTTAATTCATATTTTGGACTAATGAAAACAAGTATAATATATTTGGGATTTCTTTTAAGAAGGGAAGACATGAGAGTAGATGACAAGGGATTAGAATCGATATAAAATTTATCGGTACCAGGCAAAACGCATACAGTACATTTTTAGGTTTGTGTTCGTATTTAGAGCGATTCATTAAAAAATTTTCAACAAGGGCTAAGCCATTGTATGATCTCCTAAAGAAATACATAAAGGTCGAATTTAATGTAAAAGAATTGGAATACTTCGTCAGTCTTGAAATAAAACTAATTCTAGCACCAGTATTAACAATTTCTAATTATAAATATGAGATTGAGTTACATTGTAATGATAGTGCTCTTGGCTTTGGCGCGGTGCTAATAAAAAGAAAGAATGGAAAGTTGCATCCGGTATTATCTTTTTCTAAACCAACGTCTGAAGCTGAGTGAGATAGAACTGGAAACGTTGGCAATCATTTATATTCTTCGAAGATTTCGAATTTACTTACAAGGAAAATTTAGGACAATTTTATCATTTGCCAAGCAAAAGATAAAAACTTCGAAAAAAATGATCACAGGCGGTTTGAAATGAGAAACGGGGTTGCTTATAGGAAAACAAATGATGGTGGGTTACAGTTTTGCGTGCTAGAGGATATGAAAAACCATGTTTTGAACAAGTATCATAATGAGTTTGGGCAGTTCAGGCAGAGACAAGATGATGGATACAATTTCAAAGAGCTATTGAAAGATTAGCTGAAAGATTTTTACCAAATATACCCAAAGAAGATAAGCCTTTTGAATCAATGCATATAGATTATTATGGACGGGAAGAACAAACAAACTCATGTTTGTGGTAATCAACGGGTTAACCAAGTCTGTCAGGTTGTACACTACCAGATTTACAAACACAAGAGGTTGCTTTTATAATTGTTGTATTTGTTTTAGGGCAAACAGTGGGCCAGAATGCATAGTTTCTGACAGGGCAGTTTTTTCACGTCTATGGACTTCGAGTAGTTTTTTTCAGATTTGATCATAAAGCACATAAAAATAGCTATAGGATTTCCATAGGCAGATTAACAGGTTGAACGTGTTAGTAAGAGTTTAGGCACAATGATCAAAAAGCTGGAAGAAATAAATGAAGCAGCTAGGAAAGAAAGCTTAAACGAAATTAGAAAAGCGGTTAAGGAAAACCATTCGCAAGTACAGTCTTACAATGAGCATATTATAACAACACGAAAAGGAAAGTAACAGCTTATAAGAAAGTAGTCTGCGTCATAAAAATGTTTTAAAATGCATGCTGCTTTTAAGCATTTTTGATCTCCTTTGGGTTTTTTCTAAAAATAAGTATTATCTTCTCTAAATTAAAGACAGTATTTACTTCTGCAAGCAATGAAATTATGCCACTAACGTATCAGCTATTTTCAAAAGCCCTTTCGACGATAAAAGGAATTACTATAAAGACAAAAATTATATATGCACAAGAAAAAAAAAACAAACAGTTTGCATTGCTGGCTGAGCTATCTTTCTTCTTGCTCAGGTTATTCTTATATTTTTCTTTTCCTTATTGATACTTCGCCGCAACGAATTAAGAAAAATATTTAAAACATGTGAGAGGCTCTAGTTGGGAGCTCCCGACTAGGGGATACCCAGAACCCTCTTCTTCCATCACCAAATGCAGCTCGCATTTTTCCTCCGTAGGGTTCGAACTCGCAACAGACCGTACTACTTGCCGCCGTCTCTACTCCACAGCAATAATTGAGTCTTAGAAAAAAGCAATTAAAATAGCAGCACAGAAAACAATACAATCGCAATTGCCATGCTGTTGATAGAATTCAATAAAGGCGCGTATGAATGTGTGTGTATACAGAAATTCTTGTAATTTGCCCTAGCGAAGAAGATTTTCTGAACCACAGCCAAATAATCTTACAATTTATATAAAGTCGATAAATAAAACTGAATTATAATGTGTTGTTGTGAAAAGCCTAAATTGACTTTATTTCTTGGCTAAAGTTTCAAAGGAATTGCTAAAAAACATTAGCCACTCAACATTTGCCCCGGCGAGATTTAACATTGCAGTGCATATAAGCAAATTAATCTATTTCCAAATTAAAAACGCCATTATTCAAGTGCAACAAAATTATCGTAAAGGCAATTACAAACGCCAACTCCCAAATTTCGGATATACCAAGACGCCGCTAGTTGACTTACGCGTTCTCCCTTTTGTGCGGTCATTCGGCTCAGCTTACATACATACGCTAGTACATAAGCAGCTGCATAATTCGTCTCGTTTTCTGTGCTTACCGTTCTTCAGCTAGTCAGCAATGGTGTTCTGACGACAACCGAGACGCCCCAGAGTCCCCCGACTACCTACGTGATGATGCAGCCTTATTCAAAAAAGCCGCCTTAGACGTTTGTCTACGATAAAGCTTGAGGACTCAACCAGGCTTGGCGAAATATCACCTAAGCTAACTCTGTTGTAATAAAAATTAATGATATTTTTTTTTTCAATACAATAAAGATTTATAAAAAAAAACGAGAAAGAAGGGCGATTGAATAACCTTGCGGATCCAACCTTTTCATAATGCTCATAGTGCTTTGCCCGTATCTAAGAAGTACAGGAAATGCCGTGAATGGTTAAGCTATCTTGAAAAACAAAAAAATTTTCGATACAACAACTTAATTTTCGACTGATCGTTCCTATGGCAGCTATATAATATAGTAGTCCGCTGTAAATTAGATTTGGTTTAAACGGAGGGAGCATTGTAAAACTAATAAATGCCGAGTTTGGTCAAGATATCTTGATAAACAAAAAAATTTTCCATACATTAACTTAATTTTCGATCGATCGTTCCTATGGCAGCTATATAATATAGTAGTCCGATCTTAATAGGATTTTGCATATATATGAGGAGCATAAATACCGAGCGGTTCGATCTATTGATTAGAGCGAGCCTCTTCTACAAGCTTTTGTCTGTTGGGCAAATTATGCTTTTGCCAGGATTACCTCTTCTGCTGAAGACTCGCCTTGGCTGGGTCGTGAACGGGGGTTTTGAGAGACTACGCAGTACCTCGTTTTTGGCTGCTGGCCTCATTCCTGACAGCGATGCTGGATGCGATGCGATGTGAGCAGCACTTTGCCAAAAACTTCTCCCGCTTACCATCTGGCGAATACTCAGTGCGATTGCCTTTGAAGCGGAGTGCAGAGCTGCTAGGAGAGAGGCCATAAGGCCAGGCTTATCGTCGATTTCTCAGTCTTGAGGGAAAATTGGGTCGGCATTCGCATCTGATGGAGCAGTACTCGGCATACATCAAAGAATTTCTGGATCTGAATCACATGCTGCGAGTTAGTCCAGAGTTAAGTCGCTGTTGCAAATACTTCCTCCCACATCATTGCGTCTTGATGGAAGACAGTACAACAACCATATTCAAATCAGCATCAATTCAGCCCGTGCGCGCAATGCATCAGTTGGCCATAAATGAACGTGATTCATTTCCAATTGGATCGGATGCCATCAAGCAGGAGTTTTACGTTAGCGATTTCATTTCCGGAGCCAACTCAGGTGCTGAAGCCAGAGAGAAAATTCGTCAGACGATCGGGATATTGTCTCGTGGAAACTTCAAGCTTCGAAAGTGGTGTTCCAGTCACCAAGAAGTCCTCGATGGAATAGTTTATGAAGATAGGGAACAGTACTTGAAGTTCGATGATGGAAGCGATGTCACCAAGGTCCTTGGTCTTGTATGGGATCCAGCGATCGACCAGTTGCTATTTTCACTTTATGTTCTAGATTCTACTGTTAATGCCTGCAGACGCTCAGTTCTGTCTATTGTTGCCCAGTTTTATGATCCGCTTGGACTTTGGGACCAGTCATAAGCAAAGCAAATATCTTTCCTCAACGGCTTTGTAAGGACAAATTATCTTGGGATGAAAGCTTGCCGATTGCTCGTGATACGACTTGGAGGGAGCTATGCAGCAGTTTTCGCAACATTCGGCATGTGTCGTTTCCTAGAGTGGCGCTCTTCGAAGGAGCTGATGTTGAAAAACATGGATTTCGCGATGCCAGTGTGGAGGACTATGGAGCCTGCATCTACGTGGTGGCCAAAAGTTTTCTAACCACAAGTCGCATCCTTTGCTCCAAGTCTCGAGTAGCACCGCTAAAAACATTGACCGTCCCAAAACTGGAATTATGTGGAGCGAAGCTGTTGGCTAATCTGATGATGAAGTCAAGCGCACAGGCATTTTTGTCAGCCGGTTTTATTGCTGGTGCGATTCGTCCGTAGTCCTATCCTGAATAAGAGATGAGCCCTTCGAATTTAATCTTGTCGTGGCAAATCGTGTGGCTGCCATACAAGAACTCACCGCCACTATGGAGTGGCGATATGTTCCGACGGACAGAAATCCAGCTGACATTCTTTCTAGAGGCGCAGTTCCCGACGTCATAGCCCAATCGGAGCTGTGAAATAGTCCAGCTCCATCGCTGATCTGAAGACCACGGCTGGAATCATCCGAAGAGCCGTAAACAAGCTGTGTCTGCTGCTCCTTAAGGATTCTGTTGAAAGTCAGGCTTCCAACGGGGAGAGTATGTTGGATTCTACAGCAACCGCATCAAATCAGCATAATCAATTATTCATGTAAACATTAGAAGAGGTTGTAATCTTAGTTTAGTGAAACAGCTGTTCGTTGTAAACAAGGTTGGCAAGCCTCTCCTGCACTTGTCACATAAAAATGCTGCTATAAAAATGCATATCTTCTGAGCCACAGCCAAATAATCTTACAATTTATATAAATTCGATAAATAAAACTGAATTATAATGTGTTGTTGTGAAAAGCCTAAATTGACTTTATTTCTTGGCTAAAGTTTCAAAACAGTAGCTAATAAACATTAGCAACTCATCGAAGACAATTGCTTCAAAAATTTAGTTTAGGTTGGTGGGTAGTTGAAATGTATATGATTTACTGCTACGTAATGGCTTTTAACAATTTTTTATGTGTTCAGGGTATAAAAAAAAGGTACCTCAATAGGACTCCACCACGCGACAGACCACACTTCCCTTCACCACCCCTACTCAACAGGCAAACCAACAGTCCATCTCCATTCAGAAAAAAACGAATAATAATAACAGCACGTACACATAGCACATACACAGAATACAATACAATCGCAATTGCAATGCTGTTGATAGAATTCAATAAAGACGTGTGTGAATGTATGTGTACATGCATATAGCAAAAACATGTTTTCTTTTAATAACTTTTTGTTTTTATGAACCAATCTTGATGAAATTTTCAACAGCAGTCCTTAACGTGCTAAGGAATATTCGTCTATTCTCAAAAAGTCAATTGCAATAAAATTGTGGATTAAATTGGTGGGCAATACAAGTTGATTTATTAACTTGACTTATAGCATTGCGGTGGTATCGGGGAGGTGGCGATAGGTATTAAATGAAAGATACCCATTAAAAATGGGTAAACAGGGTATATTGTATTTGTGCAAATGTATGTAACAGGCAGAAGGAAGCATCTCCCACCCCATAAAGTATATATATTCTTGATCAGCATCAATGGCCGAGTCGATAAACACGTGCGCACATAAACTTTGTGTTTCTTTACCGATCTTAATGAAACTTTCGACAGTACATCTTATTGTACATCTTATTTAAATTGGCCATTCAAGTTGGATTATTAATTTGATTTATAGCTTTGTGGTGGTAGCGTGAGGTGATGATAGGTATAAAATAATAGATACTGAATATATATATAATAATCTAGAAGCTACAAGTCAAGTTTGGTGACTCTAGCTCATATTATTTACCAAAATTTCTCAAAAAGGGGATTTCGATATCGATGTTTTCGATTAGTTGGAAACGGGGCAAGTTATCGAATATTGGAAACAATCTCGATCTGCGCGGGCAGTAGAAGGACCTACATCTAAAATTAAAAAAATTTCAAGTCTCTAGCTCTTATAGGTTCTGAGATCTTTGCGTTCATACATACGGACGGACGGAGAGACAGACGGACGTGGCTAAATTGACTCGGTTACAGATGCTGATCAAGAATATATATACTTTATGGGGTCGGAGATGCTTCCTTCTGCCTGTTACATACATTTGCAAAAATACATTATACCCTTTCACCCATTTTTAATGGGTTCAGTATATAATAACTTTGGAATAACATTGCTAATGGCAAACCCTAACAATCTTATCAGACCACCCGTACTTAAAGTAGGAAAACAAGTACAAAACACATCAAAGACGGATGCATAGATAACTAGAATTCCAGCATCGAAGCAATGTGGAGAACCGAGAATAACTGATAGCACTCATTGCTGGTGTTGTTACACAAGCTATCAACGAACAAGTACCAAGCATAGTTAGAAAAATCAATAACCCAAACCAAAATTTCCTTAATGTACCAGATCGTGAAATTTGCCCAGAACATCCAGTGAACCTAGCTGAGTTAAACCGAACGTGGTGAAATGCATTCGCTAATTTTCGGCCCTACCTCCATTCTTGAATATCAAATGACAACAATCACACAGACTAACAACCAGTCAGTAGACGAATTCCAACAAGTAGTTTATAAACTATAGTTAATTAATTATTAATAATTAACAAAATTGGATTACTGCGAGAATTAGAAGAGCCGATGTCAAAGCTTTACCTAGTTAAAGCTTTGGATACTTTTATTCGAGGCCCTAGAGGCGACCTCCCACGGCTTCTGGGTACGAAAGAACTAACTGACCTACCGCAAGGTTTGCACTTGTGCCTCAAGATCGAAAATCAAACTTTCAGATTTAATAGGAACGGCTGGAAGGCTGACAATGCGGCTGCGACACTTTCATCAAGAACCAAACCTTAAATAATCTGCAAACCACGCCACGCGCTGGCGCTCTTCCACTGCGTACGTCGACGCTGCCGCTGACAACAAATTAATTATAAAGGGCCAACTCTTCAACTATTATTTAGTCTAAAACTTGTAATCAAACTTAAAGGTAAATATCTTCGGATCGTTAAATAAAAGAATATATATTTTTGTAAATAAAATAATCTCTTTATTTAACTTATATGCCTAATAATGCAAAAATTTGAGGGCTTGTAAGGCGACAGGCTTGATTGTATTAAAATTATAGCTCAGGGAGAGGTAAACTGAATAAAAAAAATGGGACTCGGTCAATATAGGGTCAGAAGCTGTTCTTGTTTAATGCTGCGCTAGTGTCAATACGACATCTGTTGCCCACCCTACTATAGTCACCTGAGCCGCTTGACCAGACAGAGGATGATCCCTAAACACAAATTAGCACATACTAAAATTCAGATCAAATTTATTGATTATAAGACAACATTTTATTGTACCTACCAAATTCGAAAACTACTCAAATGAACTTAGGAAAGCAATGAAAGGTGTATTTGTATAAAAGCAGGCGGGTATAGTGATAATAATAAAACTTACGGCTAAATATAGCAAGATTCTTTATTATAAGCCCCCATCTACATCAACACCAAATGCAGTTTGCGGTACGAGCTTCTTTGCTTAAGCACATAACAAATATTGTGACTCTTCCTCTTAAAATCTAAAATCTCGATTTTTACATATTATTTGAAAACAAAAAAAGGTATAGGTTAACGAAACAAACTCGTACTGCGCTGGCACTAGGAAGAAACACGTTTAATTGCAAAAGTCTAGCTCTTAAAGGTTCTGAGATCGACACGTTCATACATACTGACAGACGGATGGACGGACAGACAGACGAACATGGCTAGATCGACTCGGCTGTTGACGTTGATCAAGAATATATATACTTTAATTTGCACAAATGCATTATACCCTTTTTTATTTATTGATTTTTCTGTTTTTAAATATTAATTAGGTTAACGTAAAAACAGATATATTACCTCCAAAGAGCCCAGCAATAAAATCCACAATCATTTTTATTTGTCAGCAGCCACAAGTTTTTGCAATTTTCTCCTTTACTGTGGGAGGTCGTTTGATAATAGGAGCTGTAACGAATTTTTTATAAATTTTATTGATTAAATATACAGATTTGTAAGAAAAAATGATCTACTCGGGAGTGCCCGACTAGGACAAATACTAAACTAAGCTTGGCGTCACTAGCTTGTAAAATCTGCCAGTTATGGAAATAGCGCAAATTATTGATGATTTTAATGCCTTAGACTATAAGAGAAGCTACGTTTCTAGATGGTTTTCCTAGGCAATAGTATACATATATGGGGTCGGAGATGACTCGTTCTATATACATTTGCACAAAACTATTATACCAACTTTACTCATATTCAATATGTTCACAATAGAAAGTGGTTTCGAGGTAAACAGTAGTAGTATTGATTAGTCTATAGAGATATCTCTCAATATTAATTAATTAGAAAGATTTGGATTTAAAAGCATGGACTTTTATATTAATTTCGAAGCAAATTATATTTTCGAAATTAGTCGTTCTATCGTTCTATCTTTGTGACATATAGGATAAAATACACTTGTTAAATATGTGAGGAATAAGAAAGGTTGTAACAGCTTTGTTTTTCGGAAATATCTTATTCTTTCTAAAGAGCTATGTGATATGGAAGTGTGATCATAATTGCTCCATATATAAAGATCATAGAGATGCTAATCACCGCACGATTATTCCTTACTACTGCATATAAAAATGCAGAATATGGTTAATATAAGGTGATATATAAGCAGTTTTTTCATACAAAAACATAACCTTGGACCGATCATTTCTACAGCAGCTGTATGACATGGTGGTCAGATCCGCCAATTCCGACATAAATATGATCTGCGAAAGTTTTAAAAAAGAAAGACTAGTTTACATAGAAACATACAGACGGACTAATTTGTTGTTACTGGTCAAGGGTATATTTAATTGAAAAATATATTCTTTGATGCGTTACACATTTGACATATGACCAAATTATAATAAACTCTACAACGGTTTAAAAACAATACCACGGCTTCACAAAACCCATGAACGTAAGGTAATGGCACAGAAGAGAGAGGCAAGCAAACCTCCGTTATCTCCTATCCTACAGAGCTCACAACATCAAAAGTTAATTTTAAAGAAAATTACAACTGAACAATTCCTTCTTATTAGCATCAGCTTACCATAAAGCTGCCATAGGAACGGTCATTCGAAAAGTAGGTTCTTGTGTACAAAACTTTTTTTTTAATCTAAAAATCATGACCAAGCCCGGAATTTATTAGTTTGACTATGATGCTTACATATGAGCTAAATCTTTTCAATATCAAACTACTATATTATACAGCACTTTAGGAAGAATCGTTAGAAAATGAGTTGTTGATGGCAAAATATTCTGTTCTCGAAGATGTTTTAATAAATCTACGCAATTACGAGCTTCACAAGGGTATTAAATCTTCGGCGTGACGAAGACATACTTCACGTAAACCAAAGAATAGTTTCTCGGGTATTAGAGTGAATTATCTCTACGCTCCGTCTATAGAATAGACGAGTATCTGACGAGTAAGTGTATAAATACATAGTGTAACAAATATAAATGACAGGACGGACGAACGCTCCGCCACTCAGATATCGCATAATACAAAATTAGATCATCCAAAATTTTATCAGTAGTTTTCTAGTTTTTTTACCTAGTGTGCACATTGTGCGTATTCTGTCAATGTAAACAAGAGGTTCTAGTCGGGAGCTCCCGACTAGGGGATACCCTGAACCCTCTTATTCCAACCCCAAATGCAGCTCGCGCCGCGCGCTTGTTTGCTTTAGTAGTAATAAAGATAAATTAAAACAAGTAAGAGGTTCTAGTCGGGAGCTCCCGTTAGGGGATACCTAGTAATAAAGATAAATAAAAAAAAAAGTTCCCTTGGCAGGGTTCGAACTCGCAACTCACCGCATTACTTGCTGCCGCCTCTACTCAACAGCCACACCAGCCAAAAAAAAAAAACGAATTTACTTAGCAGCACAGAAAACAATACAATCGCAATTACAATGCGGCTGATAGAATTCAAAGCAGACGCGCATGAATGTGTGTGTGTACATGTATACAGAAATTCTTGGAATTTGCGCTTGCTGCCGCTGATACGAGGAAAGCCAAAACACGTTTTCTTTAATAACTGAGTTTCTTAACCGGTCTTGATGAAATTTTTTTTACAGTATCTACGTTTTATTGTGCTTTAGAATATATGTGTCTTCTCTAAAAGTCAATTGCATTTAAATTGTGGTTTATATTGGTGGGCAGCATAAATTGGTGTTTTTACTTGATTTATAATTATGAGATAGTAGCGGGGAGGTGGTGATAGCTATAAAATGAAAGATACTTTATTTATATATTCTAGAAGCTACATGTCAAGTTTGGTGACCTTAGCTCTTATTATTTACCAAAATTTCTCAAAAAACAGGATTCCGATATCGATTTTTATCGATTACTTAGAAACGGGGCAAGTTATCGAATATCGGAAACAAACTCGATCTGCGCGGGCAATAGGAGGACCAACAGACCAATTTCAAGTCTCTAGCTCTTATAGGTTCTAAGATCCTTGCGCTAATACATACGGACGGACAATAAATTTACGAAAATTAAATGGCAGCGTACCTTAATTTTTACAGCATACAGTCCACTATTTTTTTCGTTTAATATTGGAGTTACGTACCCCCGACATAAGACTTTAAGATATTAGATACCAGATGTTCAAAAATTGAAAGATATTTTAAACAAATGATTAGAATATTATTACATTATCATACTGGCTTACTTTTCCTAAATAAATTACCAAAGTAGCAGAAAATACCCCTGATTAAAATACATTCAGCCTAGCGTTTCCGACAGGACTTTTACCGCGTGCGTTTTGATTAGGACATCTGTGCAAACGCTACCCTGCCCCACCCTTTTAAAACAACCTTATCCATTTTTATACCCTAAACCCATTGAAAATGGATAAAAATGGTATAATGTTTTTGTGCATATGTTTGTAACAGGCAGAAAGAAGCATCTCCGATCCCATAAAGTGTATATATTCTTGATCAGCATCAATAGCCGAGTCGATCAAACCATGTCCGTCTGTCTGTCTGTCCGTCCATCCGTCCATCCGTATATATGAACGCAAGGATATCAGAACCTATAAGAGCTAGAGACTTTGACTGAAATTTAAGCTGTAGGTCCTCCTAGTGCCAGCGCAGATGGAGTTCATTTCCGTTATTCGAATATTTTCCCCGTTTCCATGTAATCGATAAAAATCGATATCGATAACCTGTTTTTTGAGCAATTTTGGTAAATAATAAGAGCTAAGGTCACCAAACTTGACATTTAGCTTCTAGAATAGTATAAATATATTAAGTATCTTTCATTTTTCATCTATCACCACCTCCCCGCTACTACCGCATAGCTATAAATTAAGTAAATAAACCAATTTAAACTGCCCACTAATAAAAGCCACAATTTACATGCAATTTACTTTTTGAGGATACACAATTATTCTTTAGCACAATAAGATGTATAGTAGAAAATTTCATCAAGATCGATTAAGAAACAGAAAATATTAAAGAAAACGTGTTTTGGCTTTCCTCTTATTAGCGACAGCAGCCGCAAATTGTAAAAATGTCTGTATACATGTACACACACACATTCATGCGCGTCTGCATTGAATTCTATTAACAGCATTGCAATTGCGATTGTATTGTTTTCTGTGCTGCTAATTAAATTGGTTTTTTTTGTTGGCTGGTGTGGCTGTTGAGTAGAGGCGGCAGCAAGTAATGCGGTGAGTTGCGAGTTCGATCCATGCCAAGGGAACTTTTTTTTTTATTTATCTTTATTACTAGGTATCCCCTAACGGGAGCTCCCGACTAGAACCTCTTACTTGTTTTAATTTATCTTTATTACTACTAAAGCAAACAAGCGCGCCGGCGCGAGCTGCATTTGGGGTTGGAATAAGAGGGTTCAGGGTATCCCCTAGTCGGGAGCTCCCGACTAGAACCTCTTGTTTACATTGACAGAATACGCACAATGTGCACACTAGGTAAGACTCAGGGATTGCTGTGGCTGTTGAGTAGGGCGGCGGCAAGTAGTGCGGTCCCCCATATGTGTACATGTATACAGAAATTATTGCAATTTGCGCTAGCTGCCGCAAACACGTGGCCTGCCAAAACACATTTACTTTTGTGTTTCTTACCCGATCCTGATATAATTTTCATCAGTAGATCTTATTGTACTTTAAAATATTCGTGTAATCTCACAATTGCATTTAAATTGTGGATTATATTGGTGAGCAGTATATGTAAATTGGTTTATTTACTTGATTTATAGCTTTGTGCTGGTAGCCGAGAGGTGGCGACAGGTATAAAATGAAAAATACTGACATATATATACTATTCTGAATGCAACATATCAAGTTTGGTGACTCTAGCTCTTATTATTTACCCAATTTGCTCAAAAACAGGATTTCAATACCGATTTTTATCGATTACTTGGAAACGGGGAAAGTTATCGAATATCGGAAACAAACTCGATCTGCGCGGGCATTAGGAGGACCTACAGCTAAAATTTCCAGTCTCTAGCTCTTATAGGTTCTGAGATCCTTGCGTTCATACATTCGGACGGACGGACGGACAGACGGACAGACAGACGGACATGGCTAGATCGACTCGGCTGTTAATGCTGGTCAAGAATATATATACTTTATGGGGTCGGAGACGCTTCCTTCTGCCTGTTACATACATTTGAACAAGTACATTATACACTTTTTACCCATTTTCAATGGGTTCAGAGTATAAAAATCAAGTAAGAGGCTCTAGTCGGAAACTCCCGACTAGGGAATATCCTGAACCCTATTTTACCAACACTAAATTAAGATCGCGCTACGCGCTCGTTTGCTTCAGCAGTAATAACAAGTAAGAGGTTCTTGTCAGGAGCTCCCGACTAGGGGATACCCAAAACCCTCTTCTTCCAACAGGCGATAGGTATAAAATGAAAGATACATGATATATATATTATATTCTAGAAGCTACATGTCAAGTTTGGTGACTCTAGCTTATATTATTCACTGAAATTGCTCAAAAACTGGATTTCGATATGAATTTTTATCGATTTCTTAAAAACGGTGCAAGTTATAGAATATCGGAAACAAATTCAATCTGCGCGGGCACTAGGAGGACCTACAGCTAAAATTTCCTGTCTCTAGCTCTTGTAGTTTCTGAGATCCTTGCGTTCATACATACGGACAGACGAATGGACACACAGACGGGCATGGATAGATCGACTTGGCTATCGATACTGATCAAGAAAATATATACGTAATGGGGACGGAGCTGCTTCCTTCTGCCTGTAAAATACATTTGCACAAACACATTATACCTTATACATGTGGAATGGGTTCAGGGTATAAAAATAGAATGTACCCTCAGCTTCGGCTCTTTGAGAGCCGTGCAAGCAATTATGTTTGTATGTGCTTGAATATACATACAAAACAGCATATTTGAATGTGTTGTTATTCACTGTTTTGCCTTTTGCTGGTTATGAAATAAATTTTGTTAGTTTTCTAGCGCTGATCATGACCTATCCCAAATTTGTGATGACATACTTATGAGTGCATGTTGTGTACTGAGGTTAGCTTCGTAGGAAATCTGTTTTTTAACGGGCATGGCTAGATCGACTAGTCCCTATGAACTTAATAGTTCCATAGTTCTCTTATATAATTACAATAAATAACCGGAAATAAAATGACAGCGTACCTTAATTTTCACAGCATACAGTCCGTCACTATTTTTGTGTTAATATTAGAGTTATTGACCCAGAACATAAGAAGGTACGAGATTAGTCACCAAATATTCATAAATTTCACAGATACTCTGAACAATATTTAGAAAATCATAACATTATCATACTGGCTTACTTATCCAAAAAAAAATTACCAAAGTATCAAATAATACACTAGATCCAAAAATATTTTAAACTAGCATTTCCGACGCGATGTTGTCCGCGTGCGTTTTGGTTAGGCCATCTGTGCAATCGCGTGCTACCCTGTCCCACCACTTTAACACAACCCTTTCAATTTAT
The DNA here is from genome assembly GCF_035044405.1 of Drosophila montana. NCBI lineage: Eukaryota > Metazoa > Arthropoda > Insecta > Diptera > Drosophilidae > Drosophila > Drosophila montana. Next base: position 79,170 of record NW_026996297.1, on the reverse strand, counting down.
TAATTAACAAAGCTATAAATAAACCAGCCACGGTCATGGTTGATGAAGGTGCAGATCTACTCCAACCAAGGCTACCACGAACCACCTATGGGCTTCATTAAACTGGCAGCCGTCCCAAATTGTGGACCGCCCTTTTTAATTTTCTTCCACTGGCCGTGCTGACTTCTGCCACCCTAATAGTCACCGTCGCTTGAGTATTCGCTGAGCACTCCCAAGGGGCAGGAATTGAGCACAACTTCCAATGCAACTAGAGTCGACTGCAGCTCTTTGGCGGATAACAGCAGGCGTAGGTGCTTTGCAGACTCCACACCTGCTTCTAACAGACCCTCAAAGTGTGGACCTCTTGGCGGTAGGAACGCAAATACAAAACACGTCCTTCTCTTCATCGATTCGAGCTCGCAACTCTCACAACTAGCGACGCTCGTCGTGTTGTCGTAGTGGATAGTCTGTAAAAGTCCTCTACGGCCGGCAAGATAAGATTAGCGATGTACAACATATACGTAAGCTTTGTACGCATTCGAACGGTCGTGCTTTTTGGGCCACAATAATCGACGCCACAAAGAGAAAATGGGCGGAGCGTTCGGAATTCGAAAACCATTTGGTTAGTTCGAAATCTGCGCTTTGAAGTATTCACGGCACTTCTGACTTAATCGACTGATGGATCTCTACAAATTCAGCACCAGTCATTAAATCTTCTACATCAAAGTCGTGCCTAATAACGTCAGCAGCTTCTGGGTGTGACGACTCGCTGTTAAGCACCGTAATGTCAAACACCGGGCAGGCGTAGTGCCGTAAAATACAGTATTTACCCTGAAGCCTAAACCTCAAAGATTCCGACAGGTTCTTTCTCCACACTACGAGCTGTAAATCTCGATCTGCTTCATACACCACCTGCCTATACATCTTCTTGATGTCAGCTGTCAATGTATATTAATGGATACTTAATTGAAGCAGAGTCGAATATAGTCTTCTTGAATGCCCGATCGAACCATAAGAAGGTCATTCAACGCAATTTGAGACGAAGTCCGAAAGGACGTTTTGTGGTCTTAAGACACACTAATGCAGAATGAAATAGTGTGGAGAACTTTTGTTTTAGAATCTGATTATCTTTAATGTAAGATTTTCTTCCATGAATTCCAGGTACATGCGCCTAAGCTCGTTATCTCGAGATAAGCGTCGTTCAGGCAGCATAAACTGCAGATTAGCAACCTGGAAAGATGCGCCAAGTTGATTAGGATCTGATCTAAATGATTACAATACTAGCCTCTTCTCTACGAAGCTGCAATAGTTGTGCTAGCACGTCTGTTACAAAGTTAATTGTGAACAAGAATCGACTAAAGCTCTAGACAAAACAAAACCACTACTTCTCGTTTTGACACTAACGATTACACAATCAGACACTTTCGCATTGACAGCATGCTGAGGTCGACGGGTGATTTAGTGAAGAATCAAGGGGTGCTGTCAATGCTCGAGTGTTGAAAACGGCAGAGTAGATACTCTGCAACGGTGTGTTATGAGAACGACTGCATAGTCTGCATTTCTTCGCTTTACATCTGGCAACAGTGTGTCCCTTCTGAAGGCAATTTATGCATAAAGAAGCCGCTGGGTCGAACACAAACCGTTGATGCACTGTCAATGTGGCATATGCTGAGCAATTCAGTATAGAATGGTCTTCGGAAATGCAATAACAAGTTTTTTTGGGTCATAAAATAGTTTCTTACATTGTAACAGGGTAGCAAAAGACCTCGCTGGGAGTTGTGTAGTCAAGAGGCTCAAGAGAAGATCGTTCAAGGACCTCCTCCAACCATGACATAGGAGACGTCCCAGAGTCCCCCGACTAAAAGGCCGCCTTTGACGTTTTTCCACGATAAAGCCTGAATCAGTAAATGATCAAATAGATATATGCAAACGTGCAAGGTAAGCTGAACGATATTACAAACTTATTTATAAACTTATTTATTCAGAAAGCAGACAGTGTGGACACAGAGCACTTGTTATGAAACAATTTAAGCGAAAAGCCTGATAGGTATAAAACGTTTAAGGAGTTTAATATTTGCCATAACTTTATCGGAAATAAACCTGATCAGCCCTACCATTTTAGATGACATAAATGTTGAAGAAATAAAGAATGAACATGTCACCAATGCTAGCGTATCAGATAGCCTAGAATTAGCCAGTGTTAAAACATTTCAAAAAGAAAAATTATTGTTTTTACTTGTTGAGAGTGGGCAGCAGAGTGCAGTATATGCGCACACATTTGTAGCTCTTAGGCTATAATTGTGATTATGCTATTCTGCTGTTGGCTGCTGCGCACAAACGTCGGCAGAACGGTCGGTGTTGTCTGTCTTTGTTACTGAACCAAACATTCTCCCCTATTGAAAGGCAAGGGCTATCGACATCATTATATTTGGCAGCAAAGCAAATTTTTTTACGGCTCTGGGTATGACTCCAGTTGCGGTCTGAAGCAGATCCCGAGATCAGCTCAGTACTCTAACCAGTTGCCACAGCTGCTTCGCTCTTCCTTATTTGCTGTGAAATTAGTCTCGGTAGAGCATTCCACAATTGATGATTGGCCCTAGTTGCAACCCAACCAAGGCGAGTTTTATTTACCATCACCAGTCCAGCAAAAAGTGTAATCTGCACGACGCATAGCAGATCGAAAATCAAACTAACTCCAATCAACATGTCGACTGGCTATGATTTGAAGAATTCAATTTTAACTAGTTATATATTTTATTGAATGTTTCATGATGCTGGATCAAAGGTGAAGCTTGACTGGTTCACGGTGATGGAGGGTGCAATCAACGCCGGAATGCACGTGGAGTACTCCGACACTCGAGACTGGACAATATGTTGACCGAAAAACCATCGGATAAATAATGTGCATTTGCGAGTCGAGCAGCGCACGGCAGAGCACCAAGCAATCAGTGCGATTTTTTACATTGTTGACTGCAGTGGCAAGTAGGACAACATCGTGCTTGAGATGCTGGGCGGTGGTGGGATGAAGATGAAGTTGCAGCTAAGATGTTTCGGGATAAGGAAGAAGCTTGCTGTGTGTGCTCGGGTCTGCAAGTATTGAATCCGCAGACTTTCAGCTGATGGATCTTTTGCAAGCAATTTAAACACAGAGAAAATTTGCGAGGAAGGAGCATTGTAAACAGAATGGCCTGCGACGTCACAAAATAACCATGCACACGATCTACTGGTAGGAACTACAAATTTTCTTCTAGTACTGTTGTTCTGGCACAAGTGGGAGCTAGGCGCGTACATTGCCGTAGCATGATAAGTTTTTTCCAGCCTCTGGCACAAGTAAGCACTCGGTAAGGGCCGTAAGCTTCTCATAGAATGGAATAACGTCCAACGGCGATATGTTCCACACTGCCCATCGATTTTAGCGCACGTAATGAGAGTTTCCCTTATCCGAAAATTCACATAGTTGTGTTGTCGCACCCTTAACCACCTTTCTTAAGCCCAGAATCTCAGCGATGTGTGCCTGGAAAATAAGAAGCTTGTTATTAAAACGATTATCAAACACTTCAAAGCCGGCGGCCTAATTAGCGTTTGACATTTCCATTGAAGAGACACCCGTAACTGTCTAATGGTTGACTCAAATTTTGGCTGAAAATCCTCTTCAATGTTGGCATGATTCATATTCAGCATTCTATCATAAGTTGTTTTAAAGTTTGACTGCAATCCAGTTGCCATGCTTGTGCAATCATGCAGCTCGTAGTTATCAGCATCGCGAAGTCATTTGGGACCCAGTTTAGAGGATAATTTATTGAGGCGAGCACTTAAATTCTTTGTTTTTATTTAAAAAACAGCAGTCTGGTTTCCAACCGCCAGGCCATAGCCACTTGTACTTGCACTTTCATCAAACATTATAAGTGTAGCGCACAACAAGGTTTACACAGCCAAACTGCAACACAATAGTTACAGAGCACAACGATTAACGGTGGTTTTGCTGCATCGATCATGCATAATAAACAACTGTATGCAGTTGCAGGCAAAAAGCCCTGCACATTAGTTGAGGGGCGTAGCACTTTGCAAAAAAGTTAATTTCAAGTCCAATTGTATTTAACCACGCAGGGCATTTATTAGCGCTTATAACTATTATTTGGCAGCCAAATCGAATTAGTTGTGCCTAAATGGAGATCAACGAACAATGATATAAAAAGAGAATGAAGTGCAACTAACCGATCACCGAACGAATGCAAAGTGCTGAGAGCTAGGGAAAGAGGAGTTCAGCCTAGTGCAATGTGCGTGCCAACATTATTAGCTCTTAGGCTGTAAATGTGATTATGTTATGCTGCTGTTGGCTGCTGCGCACAGAGAGAAAGCTACCAGCGTTGACTGTGTTGGTTACCTGACCAAACATCTTTATTAAATTCGCCAAACCCAAATTGGTTTGTATAAGGGTTAAAGTTCATCCAGTTCAGCGTAATAGGTTAATTCTATATTTCGGAGACGGTAAATCTGTCGCTGAATGTGATACAAAAGCCTTCGGTGTCATCGAATGTGATTCATCGCTCGTGCTCTACACCTGATGTCCCCAACTGCCGCGCAATGCAACATTTAACCGGGTAATTTGGACACGGTTACTGTGGTCGACGAAGGAATGATTATTATCAATGACGCAACCATCTATAGTAATATTGATACAAATATAGGACTCAGTCTATCTAATATCCAAGAACCGAGCTTGTAAGCATTAGTAACTTACAAGCTAAGTTACTAACGAGAACAATGCTGATCTACTGCACCACCTTTGTCCTGACCTCCTAGTTTAAAATGATTCGAAAACAAACCCATAAAATCGATTCAAATTTATATCAAAACCAATTTTTTTAAATCTATGTATCGCAGCTATTACAGTACAGCTATTTTGGCATTAAGGCTCTCGTACAGGTGCACACTGATTATACAAGATTATTTTCAGGCCGGTCTAGTGTAAAATTTATGGTACTGCTTTAGTGGAAGAGGATGTTATTTGGTTCATAGATTTCGAGTTGACGGTGGTACGGTGGTACAAGGTGCCAAAATACCGACGTACATTATTCTCCGGAGAATCTAGGTACGCTTATAAAAGTCACCCATCCTGAGATCGGTTAAGAATTCAGAGGTCCGGCGCTGTATTATTTTTAATCATTTGCATTACTCATAGAGTGGGGCGTAGCGGCAAGTGTGTCTGTGTTTTTTTTTAATTGAATTTTTCTTAAATTTTTGTAGCATTTCTTACCTTTCGAAATAACGTCGATGCGAAATTGTTGCATTTTAGCTCGTTATGTTTGGTACCTGGGTACCTAAGCATGGGCAAGTGTCCATCGAAACTTTTTGGGCCGGCCATGCAAGCACACTTACATAAGTTTGAATATGGAAGCAATTATTATTGTGCGCTTGTGTGCCTCTTGATTGCCTGCCTATCCGATGCAAGTTTTACAAGATTGTACATTTTTGACTTTTTTTGAGGCAAAAGAAAATTTTATTTTTGCGATTTTGACGTGAGCCATTTTTTGTATACTTCAAATATATGTAAGTATTTATGTTATAAGGAACTTCACAAACTGTTGGTGTTAGAAGTGATCTTTTGTGTGATCAAGTCAGCCGGCTGTCTTATAGCCTGATTCTATTATAATATCAATATTTCCTTCATTTTTGCCATATTTCAAACTGTTATGAACGTGAAGTATATTACCTACATGTTCTGCCATAAAAAACAACATGCAGTATTTCAAAAATTGTTCTGACAAAACGAAAAATGCATATTTTCTAGATTAAGATGTTAATTAAAATGTTTTTATTTTTACATATTTTGTATCGATTTATTATCTTAGAACTAGTTTAAAAAAATATTTATCGAGATTCATTGCTTCAGACCATTTTAAAAAATTAACAAGTCGGGAGCTCCGACTATTGGATACCCTAAACCCTCTTATATCAACACCAAAAGCAGATAACGCTACGCGTTACTTCTATAGCAGTAAAAAAAATATAAAAAAAGTAGTTACATCGATAGGACTCGAACCCGTAACATACTGCACTACACGCAACCGCCTCTACTCAACAGCCATACCAATAACTGTCGGGTAACGAGAAAAAACGTATTAAAATAGCAGCACAGAAAGCAATACAATCGCAGTTGCAATGCTATTGATAGAATTCAATAAGTGCGCTGATGTGTTTGTGGTAGCTGCCGCTGCCAATATAATAATAATTTTAATAATTTCTGTTTTTTTAACCGATCTTGATGAAATTTTCAACAGTAGATCTTATTGTATTATAGAATATTTGTATATTCTCAATACAGCCACCTGCATTCAAAGTGTGGCCTTAATTGGCGGGCAATACAAATTGGTTTATTTACTTGATTTATAGCTATGTGGTGTTAGCGGGGAGGTGGCAATAGCTATATTATGAAAGTTACTTGATATATATTATATATATATATATATATACATATAATATTCTAGAAGCTACATGTCAATTTTGGTGACTCCAGCTCTTATAACGTACTAGATTTGCTCAAAAAACATGATTTCGATATCGCTTTTTATTACTTGGAAACGAAACAAATTATTGATTATTGGAAAAAAACTTGCACCACTAACCATTCAATGCATAGACATGTCAAACAGCAGAATAATATTATCACGATAAATCGTCAACGAGGGGACGCAAAGGGTGCCTGCGACCATTTTAGTGTGCCCATATAGAGTAAGACTGCTGAGAGTGGCAGCCGAGCCCCGGCCTAAAAAGCCGAAATTTCAGTATGAAGCCGCGTCTCGCTCAACGCACAATGTCGCTGCGGCTAATGCCATTCTTTATATATGTATGTTAGTTTTTCAACCCTTACAGACCAAAAACATATGAGTGTATGCATGTGCAGAGTTTGCCTCGCTCCCACTCATAGCTTTGCGCGCTTGTGTGCATCTCTTTCTCCCTGTATAGCTTGTCAAAAAACCCCGAGATCTACAAACATACATATGTTTGCGTTGTGTGGATGTGCGCACAAGTAGATCACGGCCCTAGTTTTTTTTTTGTCATGCTTGCGGTGGGCTAGCGGCCGCGTAAGGCACAAATGTGTGAACAGTCAATGAAAACAGGTGAACCGCCTTGTCGCTCGTTTACTCTATCTGGGCACACTAAAATGGCCGCAGGCACCCTTGGGGTTCCCTCGTTGACAATTTATCGGGATACGATTATTCTGCTGTTTGACATGTCTATGCATTGTATGGTTAGTGCTTGTTCTGCGTGGACTGCACTACAAGGACCTACGTTCAAAATTTCAAGTCTCTAGCTCTTATAAGTTCTGAGATCCTTGCGTTCATACATACGGACGGACGGACGAGCGGACAGACAAGCGGACAGACAGGCGGACATGGCTATATCGACTCGGCTCTTGATGCTTATCAAGAATATATCTTCTTTAGTGGGTCGGAGATGCTTCCTTCTGCCTCTCACATACATTTTCACAAATACATTATACCCTCCTTACCCATTTTTTATGTGTTCAGGGTATAAAAATTAAAATTTATCAAAAATTATTTTTGCAATTAGGAAATATAATATAAATATCGGACACCATATATCAGGTTAGCAGCCTAAAGTGTGTTGAAGCAGCAACCGACATGCCTGCGTTCATATATGACTTTATACATGTACATAATTATATAGAAGGAAGCTACTTATAATGCCTTTTTGATAAACTTTGAAGATGATAAACACGAATATAGCGAAAAGCGTATAAGTTATTTTTCTTTTGTCACGTACATAATAGAAATACGCACCATAATGGAAACTGACTTTTAGTCAGGTCTTGTCATTTACAAATCTTTAACTTGTTCGTGACTCCACATATTACATGATCAGCGTCAAGAATCTTTCTAGTAATATTTTTGATGACCGTGTCACCTGGAAGATATTCACAAATACATGCAAATACACATGTTATCCATTTTGAAATGTAACGTTTTGGATATCTCACCGGATCCCACCAAAGTTTAAAAAAAAAACTAACTAAGGAAAGTATACCCTTTACTATTTGTATGCATGGACATATATGGACTCTCGAGACATAGTTTGCTTACCTTTAATCCATCGAAAATGAGTCAAATAGGGTTTAATGGTATTTAGTAACATACATACATGTATGTTACAGGGTCATATGCTCGATTAGCATCAAAATTCATTCACTAGCCGGCCCCTCGGACTTAAAGGTAGACAGTTATTGTTCTAAGTTGTTAATATTGATTCTGCACAAAAAAACTTGTCACGCACTTATGCATATATGTATGTACATATGTCCGTATACATGTATAAATACGTATATATGTATGAATATTTTTGTATTTAATGTACATATATATGATTTACTAATGTACATACAATATTGTATATATTAGGAAAAATAGATATTCCTTATCCTTTATATACATTTACATTATATCGGTATTTGGGATCAATCCGTCTACTCTGTGTGGATCGCACATATTTATACGTAGATAAATATGTATTATATACATACGCCAGATATTCCTAAGAATTTGGTGTTAAATTTAATAATTTGAAGTCTTCGAAACTTAATTTTATTTTAATTTGTAAAGTTTGTACTTATACTTATGAACGTACAAATTAAAAAAAAAATCCGTACCGTATTTATTTTTGCTAAATTGAGAGGCAACTGAATTCCTATCAGTAATATGTATATGTATTGGAATGGACATCAAAATGAGCTTAGTTCCTGATTAGAAAATCAACGTGTCATAAGGTCACATACTAGATTTGGTTTATTTATTAACCCGTGTGGGCCTATAATTTGCCTTGCCAAATAAAATGCATTATCACACACCTTTTATACTTGTTTCGTTATTTATTTAAATTCCAAATTCGATGAATCGAAAACTAAATTATATCAGTATCAAATTATTATAAAAATAAAAAAGTCAGAAGCAGGAATGTCCTAATGTAGAGTTATTCTTGAACAGGATTACGAGCTGCGTTGATCTAGCCGAGTGGGTGGATCTCGAAAACTATAAAAGCTAGATATAAAATTGTGTGTCTTGACTGACTGACTGGTTGCTGATCAACGTACAAATGAAATTTTCACTTCACGTCAGCTTATGTACCGCCATTTTACCCGCAAATATGAAAGTGTACGAGGAGTGTTTTATACTATGCCAAAAATCGATTCCATCTTGGTATAAGTGGGGGTAGAATATTTGGTGGGTGCAGTTTCTAGGTCAAATTCATGATATCTGCAGACAGACTTGAAACTTATTTTCAAAGATATACGTGAAAATTCATCTAATACGTATTTTTTTTCTGCAGTAAGCTCATTTAATAAGATACTTAGGAAAATTTATTTAAGACGTGGTTCATAGTTTTCGGTGATTTCCATCCGCCTAGACAGTGCGGTAATTATTCCCTGAACCCATTAAAAATGGGTAAAAAGAGTATAATGTATTTGAGCAAATGTATGTAAAAGGCAGAAGGAACTATCTCCGACCCCATAATGTATATATATTCTTGATTATCATCAATAGCCTAGTCGGTCTAGCTATGTCCGTCAAAACCTATAAGACGTACAGAAATATTTATTTTTGAACGGTAGACCCTCCTAGTGCCCTCGCAACACGAGTTTGCTTCTGATAATCGATAACTTGTCCCGTTTCCAAGTTGTCGATATTGAAATCGTGTTTTTATGAGCAAATCTCTTACGTTTTAAGAGCCAGAGTCACCAAACTTGACATATAGCTTCTAGAATAGTAAATACATATGTATATATCAACTTTCTTTCATTTTATAACTATCGACACCTCCCCGCTACCACCTCATAGCTATAAATCAAGTAAATAACCCAATTTGTATAGCCCACTAATTTAAGCCAGAATTTCAATGTTTTTGATGTCATCAATATTGGTTAAGAAACACAAAAGTTATTAAAGAAAATGTGTTTTGGCTGCCACGTGGTTGAGGCCGCTATTTCTGTAGTCTTATAGAAGAAACTATTTTTTTTTATACTCTGAACCCATTGAAAATGGGTAAAGAGGGTACAATGTATTTGTTCAAATGTATGTGGCAGGCAGAAGGATGCTTCTCCGACCCCACAAAGTATATATATTCTTGATCGAAATCAACAGCCGAGTCGATCTACCCATGTCCGTCTGTGCGTTCGTCCGTCTGTCCGCATGTATGAACGCAAGGATCTCAGAACCTATAAGAGTTAGAGACTTGAAATTTTAGCTGTAGGTCCTCCTATTCCATGCGCAGTATGAGTTTGTTTCCGATAATTGATAACTTACTCAGTTTCCAAGCAATCGATAAAGCCAATAAGAGCTAAGGTCACCAAACTTGATGTGTTGCTTCTAGTATAATATATATGTATATATCAGTATCTTTCATTTTATGCATATCGGCACCTCTACGCTACCACCACAAAGCTATAATTCAAGTTAACAACCCAACTTGTATTGCCCACCAATACAAACCACAATTTAAATGCAGTTGTCATTTTAAGAATACACATAATGTTTTATAGTATAATAAAATCTACTGCTGGAAATTTCATCAAGGTCGGTTAAGAAATACAAATGAAAATGTATTTTGGCTGCCTACGTGTTTGCGGCAGCAAGCCCAAATTCCAAGAATTTTTGTAACCCTTGCCTGTGTCGCAAGAGCAGCGTTATCGCTTATGCTTAGTCGGCTTGCCGACTGCTGTTGCAAAAGCTACAGGTAATTATTTTATGCACCAGCTGCTGTGGCTTTTAGTTCTTAAGATTCAGTTCTGTTCACACTTTCAACAAGCGCACTTAAATATATATAATATATATATATTAAATATATACTCCGGCATTGCCGTATTTTACATCATATTGTTTTATTGCTGCGCCATAAGGCCAGCATTTGGAAAACTTCAAACTACAAACTTAGATTCCAGCACTCTGTAATTGGAATAACCTGGAGGACCATGTCATCGGAGACTCAGCCACTGCCTTCGAATTCCTTCAGTCTCACCAGCGACGACGACACCTAAGAAAAGTGACGACGCACGCAGGCAATTGCATAATTTGTACACCCACATATTCATGCGCTTCTGCTTTGAAGTCGGGAATTCCTAGAACCTCTTACTTGTTTTAAATTAATTTCTACTACTGTTAAAGCAAACGAGCACGTGGCGCGACCTCTTACTTGTTGCACCTCCAACAGTGGAAATTAGGCGCAACACTGGCATCTTTTTTAATTTTATCCGACCAGTTTCAAACTTATTTTCAAAAATCATTATGAATATTTATTTGATATGTGTTTAACATTCTTCTTAAAAGACATCCCTCATAGATAAAAAAAATACGGGTAAAAGGTTAAATGAACGAAAGTTTAATTTTAGACGTCCAGTTTCAATCCACGGGACTAAAATTTACGGAAAACGTAGATTACAATTTCCGGAAAACCTTTTTGTTTACCATCCAATCCTCCTTGGTGGAAATGGGGGTCAAAGATTTGGATGGGTGACGTTTCGTGTTCAAATTTATTTCCAAAGATCTGTACGAAAAATCATTTGAAATGGGTTCACTTTTTTGGGCTCAGTTTTGAGTTTTGTTCGATTTGCATCAAAGTTGCATAAGAAATTAATAAATACGTGTTTCAGTGATTGTAAAATTCCACCCACAACAGTGGTTAATTAACGAAAAACGGTTGTATGAAATATTATTGCTAACCATCTGATCGGGTTCAAAAACATTTTCAGAGATTTTTGTTCAAATTCATTTGAGGGGTGTCTCATAATTTTCGAAAATCCATCCCTCCTTGGTTGAAATGAGGGTGAAAGACTTGGTGGGTGACGTTCCGCTCTGAAATTCATTTCCAAAGATCTAAATAAAAAATCATTTGAGACGTGCTTCAGACTTTTCGCGGAATCAAACTTCTTCGGTAGAAATGCGATTCAAAGATTTTTTGGGAAAAGTTTTAAGTTTTGTCCGATTTGCTTCAAACTTATTTTCAAAGCTGTACATAAGAACATCATGAATACGTGTTCATCGGCAGCAATGGTCAATTGGCGGAAAACGATTGTATGAAAGTTTTTTGTTTACCATCCGATCGGCTTCAAACTCATTTTCAAATTAGCACGGGCAAGGCTAGTATATATATATATGTACTACATAGTACATACATATAAAAGAAATCTAAATCTTATACTTAGTATTATTTATTGCAGAAAAAGAAAACAAATGCGCAATAAGGTTTGGCCTTCTATTTCAACTCTCCGGTCTCTGCCTTTAGTCTGGGGGTGAAGAAGGGCTTCACGGAACGGATTCAATGGTTAAACGTCGCCATTGTCTCGCTCACTGCTGATTCTTAGGTTAGTCCTTCTGGTTCAGCTCCTAGGTAAAAGAAGCCGGGGATCGGCCAAAGTGCTCTACTGGACCGGATCCTTCTTTTGTTGGATCGCTGCCGACCACTCTGGTTCGAGAGCGTCGTGCACCCACCTGGCGTCTTCAACTTGGATCCCTTTGGTGCTGGAACCATTGAACTATTGTTTTAATTTGTTCGGTTATTAATTGTATATTTTTCGTCGATTGTAATGACTTTATATTTGTTAATTTTTGTTAGACGATCCCCATTGATATTTTTATCATCCGGAATGATTTTATATATGTATAATATATAGGTTTAGGTTTGTTATTTTTAGAATCATTATGCCGGAATTTTTTAAGACCGTCTTCGACCGCAAATCAGACTTTCTGTTGCTATGGGCAGCAACGAAGTAGATGCTCAAATCTGCATAAGCATACATTCATATTTTTGTGTGTTGGTGTTCATAGGAACAGCTGCTTATCTTGGTCAACGACCGTGGAAGGTCAAGGGCTTCCCAAAGGACACGGACTTCGCTCATTTATACCACCCACAGATTCCTAAGGACGGGAAGGTACTGCCGGAAGCACTGGAATGATTAAGCACTGGGCTCTTCGCTTGATCTCCTCCTGCCTGCGTCCAATTTGGCCAGCCTGTCACTTCATTGAACTGAGACGTGCCCAACATGAGGCACCCCACGACCTTCTTCTACGCACGTGTATCCTGTGCGTGGTATACTCTTATGGGTTTCCCTTGCAAGTCTTCCATCCCTGGCCCTTGCGAATTTCCTCGCAAATTTTGCGTTAAAGGCATTCCCGAAATCACTCAGTGCGAAGTTGCTTCGGCAGACTTAATGGTATGGTTTCGCGTGCTGATGACTGCGTTCGTAGACATCTAATTGCCCTTAGACTCCCTGCCGAGTGATATTTATGTTGTCTGCTGGGCGCAAAGAGAAATTTCATGATCATCCCTCCAATGGATATGAACACTTCTATTTTTGGAAGGTAGAGGTCCCACTAGCGGTGATCTTGCTCTAGGACGAAGATTCACCTGTGCCCTTGATTTGACTGCGGGTACTTCCCAAAAAGATCACGTGAAGCTTTTGGAACAGGTCTTCGGCACCTTTCTTTTTTTGCACATCGCATTACTGCAAGTAAAAGGCTTCCCTTTTATAAACGGTCTAAATTGATTAATGGGCAGTATCGACGCTAAGCACTCAGTCATGGAATATTTTTGTTAGCTGAAAAGGGGGCTATGGATCGTTACTGATTAACGGCGTCCTTTTGGAACAACGGCGCTCCCACCCCAAACTGATACGCATCGCACTGCAGCGGATGGTATAGCCTCTTCCGTCAACGCAAACTTGCCCTTATCCATCATCAGCATTTTCTTCAGTGGTGAGACCATGGTACTATCTAAAAATGGGCGGTTTTGCTTGCGCGAACGATGACTTGAGATTCACGTAAAGGCTATATCCCGTTCGGGGTCCAATAATAAAAACGGGATATATTAAAGATTTGAAGCATAATTTAAGTGTGAGCAGCCCGATGTAGAGATTTGCTTCCCATAGGCACTGTAACGTATCAAGTACCTTAGATGATTTTGGAAGTCTGGGCAATATTCAGCAGGTCATACAGATAAAGAAAATTTTTAGACCGCAGCTAGGTGGGGATTACCTTGTTCATCAGGCGAACTAGTCGTTGTGCTGCATTTCATAGCCCAATATTATGACTCGGAATTGATATAAGGGTCTGTAAATGTAGTTTAGGGATTGGTTTAAGTCTACACCAGAGGTGTAGCAGGTCCGATCTATCCTGGATAAAATACTTTCCATACAGAGTAGCGGATACGCGCCTTTCACTGTCAAATTTCTTGCATGCATGGGGGAAAATTTGGTTTTTTCCCGGTTCTCGCACTTTTATCGTGCTTTTTCACTCTTCTTTTACACTAAGCTCAACATTTTGTCCACTTCATTATCCACTACTTTCTGGATCGCTGGCGATAACGGGAAGGATCGATTTTTGAACGGTTGGGCACTTTCCACTTTGTTCAAAAGACAAAAACTCCCGCTTGACCGCTTCCAGCTCTAACCTTTCATCCACAAACAACTTCCATGAATCCATAGTGTGTCATCGACTCTTATATTTAGTTTTCTGTTGAGATTAGCTTCTCTGGACTCAAAACGAATTACATAGTATCAAATATCTCCTTTCTTTCTTTTCAATATTTCTTACATCTTTCTTCAGGAGCTAAATGCCGAATTAAATACCTATTCTTATTCCTACAAATTTCTTCCGGTCGCTCGGCTATTCCTTCTTTTGGTCGGATAACATACCCGAATAGTCTCGGAAATCGTGGTTGCATTCCCCACAGTTCCAGCATCCGAGTCTGTTAGTGCGCCTCTGATCAGAGCTCGAGTTCATGCTCAGACTACGAACTCCAAAACCTGTCAAGCATCGCCCTTCTCAGAACTGGCCAACTATCGACTGTCGATTGCCCCACTTGCAGCCAATACCAATTCCTAGCTTTGCCAGTCAAGAGCTCTGATCTGCTCCCTAATCGCAACACCTATCGCCTCGGATAACGACTGCCTATAAGTGGTCTTGAACCAACGCCACATTTATTTACAGAATTTACTCTTCCGCCGAACCCAATACCGGCGGTAATGACTCAAAAGTTGCTTGCGCTCATCCTCGTAAATGGGTTATGCTTAAACAATTAGCCAACATTATTTCGCTACAATACAAATGCCTATCAAAACTATTTCAAATAAAAAGAAAACTCACAAGTTTGCAGCTTCATTGCAATAATAAATCAACTTAGAGTAGGGACGGAATGTCATGTTTTGGTTGAAATGCCATCTAATCTGAACTACGCCATCCAATTTCCCAATGCCCAATAGAGTGCAACGAAGACTGAACTTACGATCCACTGCTACAACTCTGAAGCCAAGATCGACATAAAGACTACTACGTGTGGGAAAACGGATGTTTGACTAAGCAAAACAACAAAAATAAAACCAACTTATTTATTTTCCCCGCCATTATAATTTAGTAACCTAACTCTACTAAAACAATCCCTGGAGCAATCTACGGCTGGCTCTCATAGGCCGTTTAAGCATCCCGAGTCTAAATTATCCTCTACTAAGTCAACTAATCGTTAGAGTCTATGCTCCTGTCAAGTCGCGGTGGAATGATCCAAACGGCAGACAACTTATTGCGAGATTTAATCGTCTCGTGCTTTATTTATAATATTTTTCAATTTTGCACCGATACAGCCTAAGCTGACATTCTGCACTCATTGGTCGCTATATTGTTACATGTCGGTTTATCCTTTATGGGGTCGAGCTGGCTAGACAGTAGTCTCTTTAGGAGTGGATATATCCGCGTCCACCGTCTCGAACAATCGCTCAACACTGCACTTAATCTGCAGACCACTAAGCAGCTGACTTCGAAATGTACACAATAGCTAGTGAGAAAACAATGCTTAACAAATAAAGCTAAATATACGAACACAAAATCGGATGCAATCGATGGCTTTACTGTTGCTGCCATGGAGCTCCCACCCACCCTGTGGTGCTAATAAATTATTTTTCAATTCCAGACTTTCCCCTCCCCTCCATCGACAAAATTTTAGCTGGATGTGTTTCATATATATATATCTATATATATATATACTAGCAGGTATATCCCGGCACGTATATTATAAAATCAATCTTCTCAAAATGCTTTGATTCTGCGAAAAATGTGAAACAAATGATTTGTTATGTAGATCCTCGGAAATGAATTTGAGGGCGAAACGTCAACCACCTAATCTTTGACCCCCATTTCCACCAAGGAGCAATACATTTTTGGGAAAGTGTGAAAAACCCTTCAAATGAATTTAATCAAATTTCTATGAAAATGAGTTTGAGGCCGATCGGATGGTTTCCAAAAAACTTTTATACAAATATTTTTCGCTAAATAACCACTGTTGTGAAATTTCCCCTATGTAGAGCTTTGAAAATAAGAATAAAGCACATCTGAAAAAACTTAAAACAACATAAAAAAAAATTTTTTTAATCGCACTTTCCTCCGAGGAGGAATCTTTGATTTTGTGAAAACCGGGAGACACGTCTCAAATGATTCTTTGTTTAGATCATTGGAAATACATTTAAACACGAAACGAAATCCACCAAATCTTTGACCCCCATTTCTACCAAGGAGGAATGGATTTTTTGAAAAGTGTGCAACACCCCTCAAATGAATTTCAACAAAGATCTTTGAAAATGAGTTTGAGGCCGATCGAATGGTTAGCAAAAAAGTTTCTTGCAAACGTTTTTCGCTATTTTTGCACACTTGCAGGCTCGATAATGCCGAATAAGAATAATTGTGCAAGCTAACAAGTAACGCTCGCGCTTTTTGCAGACACACAACATTTGAGTTTAGCGCTCTTGCTACTACAGTCAGCGGCGGTAACCAGATACTTTTGTTATGTCGCACGAGTTTTCGTTATCGCTTACGAATATGCTGAGTCGGCTTGCCGACCATGATTTTGTAGCGTGTTATTTAGAGTTATGCTTCAATTTATTGCCTTTAGCTTAAGCTGCACCAAAATGTTAATTGCAATTCAGTTCTATTCATATATCCAACAAGCGCACTGCTTCTGAAATACATTACTCCGGCATTACCGTATTTTATATCATATTATTTTATTGCTGCGCCAGAAGTCCAGCGATTGGAAAGCTTCAAGCCACCATCCTAATCTAAAGAATTCCAGAAATCCGGACAACCTAAACAGCAGTGATCCTACAATTGGAATGACCCTGGAGAACTTAGTCTTCAGACACTCTTCCATTGGACCGTCACCGAATTCTTGTAATCTCGCCAGCGACGACGACACCTAGAAGGAGTGACGGCGCACGCAGCCAATTGCGTAATTGGCACCCAACAGTGAATTTTCGATCTACTCAAAAAATAAAAATATAAGTGCAGCAGTAACAGCATAAGAGATATCTACTTGCGAAAGACAACGCAAACTACAGTGGCGGACGGTCACTTTTATTTATAAAAAACACACTCACACAAAACAAAAAGACATGTAAGTAGAGTGCCTACTTAAAATTCTTGTAATTGGAAAATTCCATGCAAAAAATATAAATTAACTCCGCTTAACGAGTCCGATATAAAAATGATACTCGAGTTCGCAATTAACACTGACTCGCAAGTCAGGCTCAAGTGTTTGAACAAAAAATAAATGATTTAGATAGAAAATTTGCTAACACGTCAGTGCTGTTCCCGAAGTAGAAGTATTTAAAGGTGCTGAAATATTACCAGACATACAATGCAACGAAACATTAGATATTGTGAAGTCAGTACCTGACTTTGTGGGAAATCACGAAACGTACATTTCATGGCGAACAGCCGCCCATACAGCGTATAAAATTATTAAAAAGTATTCAAGAAGTTCAAAACATTGCCAGGCACTGGCTATTATTAGAAAAAAAAAAAAGGCCCTGCCGATATGATGCTGTCTTCGTATGACACGACACTGAATTTTAAAGCCAACATCAGGTTTGGTCTTAGCTCTAGAAGTTGAGTCTAACCATAAACGCTTCCAATTTACAAATAATTATGTAAAAAGTCTTGAGGAGAGAGCTCAACGGAATGAGCAACGACAACAAAAAAACTTAGTTACGGACAGTAACAAATCAGAACAGGGTAAAAGCCCATTTTTCAGCAAGCAAAAAGCTAGGAATAACAGCCCTTTCCCAAAACAGGAGCCACCTCAACCTATGGGAAATAACAGTTTGTCCAGGTTTGGACAACCTACTTAACAAACAAAATAAAACGTCCCCCCTTATACGCCATTTGCAAACCAAGTCTCAAAAAGAGCAAATAGTGGAATTGCTAGGTACACGGGACCAAAACAACAAAGAGTAAATCACCATTCGCAGGAAGAAAACCCACCTCACCAAGAGAAGCAAGAATTCCACGCTATTGCCAAATCTGAGGTAGCCGACAGCTTCAGCTAAGCTCAAACTACACTCAGCTGATCGCCTATAATCAGCCGTGTGCGCGTGTGTGTGAGTGAGCAGAGCTTTTGCCAAGTCTCAAGCCTCACTAACACAATCGCTTCTTGTTCACCAAAGTCACTTTTTATAAAAATACTGGACATTTTTGTAATTAAGTGCAGCTTGAAAGTTTTGGTAAATAATTCATCTAATGGAGTCAAACAAAAGTCAAAACCCAATTCAACTTATCCGAGACTATCCTGCGTCACCCATATATACGCCTTCGGAAAATGTTCAACTACGTCGTGCATCACCACAACTGCCTGCGGCGCCTCTCAATGAGTGCCCTTTCTCTAAGGTGCTAAGAATTACTGTGCCAGACATCGTCAGCTTTGCCACGTTCTGCAAGGAACTAGACAGCATCCTAGGCTCGGACACCTACACCGTGAGAGCGCTCAACTCTGGCGATTGCATCGTCCAGTGCCGCAATTCGGATGATTACCGATCGTTGACATGGCACCATCACGAAAACGGTTGCGTGTTCCATCACCACCTACTGACAGAGCACCGGCCATAGTGCTGAGAAACATCCATCGCGAGGTCCGAAGACATTTCAGCGCAATTGGCAGACAAGGGGCACCACGTTGTCCGCATATACACCCCGCGAAGCAGAGTCAATAACGAACCACACAACATGAGATTTGTTGACCTGAGAAAGGCGGACAACAACAACCTAATTAAGTCCATAAATGTTTTATGCAGACATAAAGTATCGTGGGAGAAACCTCGTAAGATGACGAGCCCAGTCCAACGCAAACAAATTAGCCCAAGGCAAATGGCAGAGATGCAAGCCGGTCCAGGGATCGTCGCCCCAAACAGCGCCCGCAGCTTTGTTCCCGGTCAACAATACTTGGCCAGCGTCCTGCGCGGTAGCTAGCCCGACGAGCACAGAGCTCGCTCCGCATCTAGCAGAAGGAATACAAGCGTCATTCCCAATCAGTCCAATCTAGATGCTACCAACAGTTCCAACTCAGCTCTCGAGCTCAGGTTGGATAAACTGTTTGCCAGGTTGGATGGAATGATATCTCTCTTAGAGAGCCTAATGCAAGCGCTTATAAATGCTAGCGCAAAAAAAAAAACAGTGCCTAAAATGACCTCCCCTAGAGTAGCACTGTGGAACGCCAATGGAGTCTTTTCGAAAGCGAACGAAATCTCAGCCTTCATCGAGCTCCGCCAATTAGATGTGTTTCTATTCACTGAGACTGAGAAAATGAAACCAAAGGCATCGAAGTTATAGCCACTGGAGAGGCAACGTGCTACACATATAGTGCTACTGCAACACCAAGCGCACTCGACTTCGGGTTCTAGAATGGATTCAGACAGGAACAGCTGAGAATAAGAAGCCTCCTGGACCTGGTCTCGGATCACCTCCAACTACTGATTGAGCTAAAGAAGACTTCCAAGTGAGTCGTTGGCATCCGCAAAATACTCCCGCCGCGCTCTAACTTGAACGTCTATTGGACCTGCCTCGAGGACACCTTAGAGCTCAACGTCGCTATAAATATGGAAAGTAAACTGGAGGGCTATGTTGACCACCTCACGAATAACGAAAGCTGCCAGATGTGCAGCCCCGCAAACTCTGCCTCGCACTCACACCTTTAGAAACCAACAAAAGACGTCTGAGGAGGCTGTACAACGCAACGGAGATCCCTCTTCCAAGGCGGCAATGCTCTGCGCGTCCAACCGGCTCCGACGAATGCTGGCTAGGACCACAAACCTAGACAGTTTCCTGGAAAGGCAAACAATTTTTACTTCGCCGATCACGGGTCACTCTGGCCTTTGGCTTCGATCAGGCCCGCGAGACTGCTGGTGGCAACTTATGCGGATGACACCGCCGTCCTGCATGAACGTCGCCATAAGGGAACCATTGAGCACACCAGCTCATTTTGCTACTTGGGCGTCCACTTGGACCGAAAACTCATATGGAGGTCCCACATCGCAGCAACGAGAGCAAAATGCTTGAGAAAGCTTCAAAAGCTGGACTGGCTACTAAAGCCTCAAAGCAAGCTGCATGTTTCCACGAAAGCAAGTGAAAACGATAGTAACGTCTATCTGGACATATGCTATTCAAGTTTGGGGCATGGCGTCAGCACACCAGCTGCGTCGCATAAGAGTGGTCCAAGCCAAGGTAGCACGCAAGGTTTCTAGCCTGCCATGATACGTGACAGCCGACGCCATCAAACGCGATCTCCTCCTAACAAAGGTCGGAAATCAGTTAAACTTCTTTAGCAGCAAATACGCCCACAAGTTGCTCCAGCACGCGAACGCGGCCGCCAGTATACTGGCCTCCATCAGATAGAGGCGCATCCGAAGGCTACACCACGGCGACCTATCTACTATAAGAACTATTTAAATATCTCTTTCCCCTTCTTTGTAAATAATCATATAATCAGTGTAAATATCAAATAAGTTACTTACATTCTTCCTTTATATATTCGCTTGGTAGAGATCAGAAGGCACTGATTGATTCCAGCGCAAAATAAAACATATTTATACAAAAAACCTGTCAACTTTTGACGGAATAATAGGATTTGACCTACTTCATAAAGTAAATGTCCCTTTGAAATTTGAAAACAAAATTTTAATTTTAACTAAGTTTTTAATTTAGTCATTTATTTCTATTGTCTTTTTTTCTCTTATTCTTAATACTGTTTATTATACAAACCTGGCTATCACAATTGTAAGAGCATTATAGAACACAATTGAGTTCTGATTGGCACTTATTAAAATTTAAACTAAAAAAAAAAAAAATGATTGTAAACTTAATCAGGATCTGAAATAATCAAATTTTTAATGTGCATAAATGTCAACATTACAGAAGTTGAAAACACAGAAGTCCCCCAACAAATCCAAAAAGATTTCCAAAATATGATATAAAAACGAACAGGGGTCTTTGCTGATCCTATCGAAGCCCTCCCGTATAATACCAATATCGTCGCTTTTTACTATTACTAATTTACTAAAGGATAACATAATTAGGCCATCTAGATCACCTGGTGTGGGTAGTAGACAAAAAGGGAATAGACGAACAGGGAAACAAGAAAAACCCCTTGTTATCGACTTTAGAAATGAAATTCTAAAACCATTGCCGATATATACCCTATACCAAATATAGAAGACATTTTCTCAAATCTCGGAAAAGCGAAGTATTTTACAACACTTGACTTAAAATTCGGGAGTTCACCAAATACTAATTGCGTAAGAGAGTAGAGAAAAAACTGAATTTTAATGTTATGTTTTAGTAGATGACCTTATCATCTCCTCAGAAAACATGGATGAACTCTATGACGCACACATGAGAGTCTCACACGAAAAGTCACACTTTTTCAAAGAAAAAGATGAGTATCTTGGATTCGTGGCCTCTCAAGGCGGTATAGGCTAGGCAACAAACTTATAACTTGTATAAAGAAGTTATTATAGAAGCTGTCCTGGGAACAACGGTTCTAATAAAAGGGAGAGAGGTCCATAAGGACAATTTAATATAAGTTTTTATTTCATTACTTACCTTATTTTGTATTTTTACTTCGGTTTTCGACTGTGCTACTTTCCGTAACATTACTAACTGTCAAGCTAATAAATTACTCAAACTCATATTACATTCCACAAAAGGACGGAAATGCAATTATCTGTTTAATCTTAGACACTCATCGAACTGAACCGTGTACTCGGAAATAGCCGAGAAACCCACTTTCCCCAGTCTCGCATGAAAAAAATATTAGAGTCTGACATAGGTCATATAAAAACACTTTAAGAAACTGTTAACATTCACCATAGACAAACAAATTGTTGGATATTGGCTGCGCCATGTGCATAGCCTTAAACTGCCCGTAGATATGATGCGGTCTGCGGCGTGGTTACCAAACGAGGCGGCTTTGAGGGTTTTGCACAATTGGTGGGAAAAATGAGATTAGAAAAAGTCCCAGACTGTTGCTCACATATGTTCACGAGCGGAGTTGTTCTTGTTAAAAGACTTCAACTTTTATTTATTTAGTTTATGTATTTTTATACCCTGAACCCATTGAAAATGGGTAAAAAGGGTATAATGTTTCTTTGCAAATGTATGTAACAGGCAGAAGGAAGCATCTCCGACCCCATAAAGTATATATATTCTTGATCAGCATCAATAGCTGAGTGGATCTAGCCATGTATGTCTGTCCATCCGTTCGTCCGTCTGTCCGAATGTATGAACGCAAGGATCTCAGTACCTATAAGAGCTAGAGACTTATCCAACTTGTATTGCCCATCTATTTAAGACATAATTTATATGCAATTGACCTTTTGAGAATACACAAATATTCTATATTCTTTTCCACAGTAAGATGTACTGTCGAAAATTTCATCAATATCGGTTAAGAAACACAAAAGTTATGTGCGCACGTGTTAGCAGCTGCTAGCGCAAATTCCAAGACTTTCTGTATACATGTACACACACACATTCATGGGCGCCTTCTTTGAATTCTATCAACAGCATTGCAACTGCGATTGTATTGTTTGCTGTGCTGCTATTTTAGTTGGTTTTTTTCTCATCAAATCTCAATTAATGGTGTGGCTCTTGAGTAGAGGCGGCGGCAAGTGGTGCGTTTAGTTGCGAGTTCAAACCCTGCCAAGGGAACAATTTTTTTTTTATATTTTAATTTTCTTTATTACTACCAAAGCAAACGAGCGCGTTGCGCGAGCTGCATTTAGTGTTGGAAAAAGAGAGTTCAGGGTATACCCTAGTCGGGAGCCCACGACTAGAACCTCTTACTTGTTTTATTTATTAACCAATGCTGGTAGCTTTCAGGTTATCTTAACTTACAAAATATTATCTTAAATAACTAACTAAACAGAAATATTGAAACTTACAGAAAATTTACAATTAATGAGATTTAAAGAAAGAATTCTTTAAGCTTATGTTTAATATGAGCACTATTGGCAGACAAATCAAAAGGCATTTCAGTTGGATGACTGTTATAAAGCTTTAGTGATCTGATAATAGGCTCATTACTTGCATAAGCAGTTCTATGAGTCCCCACAGAAAAAGGCAAAGATCTGCTCGGCACATTAAAATTAACGCGAGCTAGAAGGGAAGGGCAGTCAATTATTCCTACAATTAAATTGTTTAGAAAAAGCAGCGTTGATATCAGTCTTCTATCTTCCAGAGATGACAAATGTAGTAGTCGACACCTAGCTCTGTATAACAGTAAGGTGTCAGCAGTAAGGTGTCACCAAAGTTAAGGCTATGTAAATTAAATTTTAAAAACTGTTTTTGCAGTCTTTCAATACTGTTTGTGTGCACAATTGCGAAAGGGCTGGATTGACCGTACAAAGGCCGAATATAAAGACAATCTTGTGAACGAGTCTTTAAACTGGCTAGAATTGCGCCTAACAAACCCAAACATCGCATACGCCTTAGGCATAAGATAGTTAATATGCTATGAAGTAATATGAATAAGAGTAAGAGATATGAAGTAAGAGTCAAAAATTACTCCGAAGTCCAAAGCTTCTGGTTTACGAGTAAGTTCTTGCCCGTTAATGGAATAGGATGAAAGAATGGCATAAAAACATTTGCTAAATGTGATGTGATGGCATTTAGGTATGTTCAGTGGTAACTGGTTATGTCTACACCATTCAGACAAGTTGCGTAAGTCCTTCTGCAAAACCTATACATCATAGTGAAACGAAATGCATTTGAATATTTTAAGGTCATCGGCAAATAATAGATAATCGGACGAAGGAAGCAACTCCCTATATCAATAATAAACAAGTTAAATAAAAGCGGACCAAGACAACTCCCCTTAGCTACACCCGAAGATGCGACATAAGGTGCGGACAAAGTATTGTTGATGCGTACGCGATAATAACGATCAGACAGATAGGATTTTCACCCGTTTAATAATGAAGAGTGAAAACCCAGCCTAGACAGTTTCTTAACGAGACCGACGTGACTGACCTTATCGTCAGTCAGTATACACTGCATCAACCCGCTCAACACAATTATAATATTTTTGAAAGTTCGAGCTAAAATATCTGACAAAGATATCTGCTACACCTAAATCCGAATTAGCTGTCAGTGTCCCAAGTGTCATAGTTGACGGCATCGACTAGGCTGTTCTTCTCGAATTGACAAACGACTAGAACTTTTTTGGGCAAGTCTTATTCCCATCCGCGATATTTAGTATACATTGGTTGTAGTCAAATTTGATTAAAAATTCAAATTCTCGCTTATGTAGAGAACATCTTTCCCAATCGGAGGGTCTCCGATATTTACAAAATTTTTAAAAAAATTTGTTGCGTAGGTTTTTCAGACTTTTTGTCTACCGAGGCAAACCATGCAAACCCTTCCTTTTCCGTGGTACATGATCATGCAGAACATGATAAAGAGCTGAAATAAAGTTATCAAAGCAGTAGTCCAAATTGCTATGCGATAAGATTCTCCGCTAATTGAGTGTAGAAAAACAGATATTGATAATATTAAAGTTGCAGTGTGTAAGATTATAGTCATATATGTTATATGACTGTGTGAGAGGCAAGAATTTATACAATTTGACTAACAATAAGATAGGAACATAATGCATGTCACTACTAGTTAGAGGGTTTAAACATTTGCTTTAATTAACATTAACGTCTAAATTCAGAAAAACTATGTCTAATATTTAATGCAATTGATTGAAAATTGTATTAATTTGCGATAAGCCCATTCTACATAATTTATCAATAACAACAATTTCGTGTGGATGATGAACATTGGATGTCAGATAGGTTGTGGAATTTGGAAACGACCATGCCAGTTAGCCAAGGTTAAAAGCTCCCATGTCCAGACTCTGGTGAATACTGCGAATGTTGTCCACGTGCGCTTTGTATAGATCGGAAGGGCTATTAGGCGGTATATATGAGACACATATACAAACAGTGTCAGTGCCGCCGACCACAAGCACGGCCAACTGGTCGAGTGTAGAATCATCGTAATTTAGATGTAGCATTTCACATCGCAATGTGTGTCGCACAGCTATTATAACACCATCCCCTCTCGAGCGCTGTACTTTCACAGCGTCTCTGTCTTTACGAAAGACACGAAAGGTTCTGGTATAATAGAAGTCCGAGCCATGTCTCAATTAGTACTATTACATCAAAATCAATTTGGAATGTTGCCATGTGAAGCACTTGAGATTTGGTTCGCACTCCAAATATGTTCTGATAATAAATCTTGAGACTGAATCTGAATCTGAATCCAGCATTAAGGCAGGCGCAATTGAATGGTGTGATGGTATTCAGGAATTATTTCCCAAGACGTGAAGGGTATCAGAAGAGCGACTAGCTAGTTGCCGCACTGGCGCCGATACAGATCAACAAATCATAGCCCAAGCAAAGCTCTCCAGAAGTCCAAATAATCCAAGCGAGGAGGGAAGGTATGGCCTTATAAGATAATCGTAAAGCCTCTTGCCGGTTGTCAAAAGGCAGTCCGGTGACGAGAGCGAAACTTGAAGATAAGGGCAGAGCTCTGAAAGCGAAATTAGACAAAAAAGTTGTTGTACTGACGAAAAAGCAATTAGAGATTAGCCGCTACAACAACAGCACTAGTAACGCCACTGGTGTCAATCACTGGGTTTTTTCGCGATAGGCGAAATGTTAGCGAAAACTTGCTCTATCGTTGGAGATGTGCGTGGGCGATTTATTGCAGTATTATCGTTCGATTTTGGCCTGTGCACCAATCTATACACTTTTACTGGTAAAGGCCAAAGCGAAGTGTTATAGACTTTTGCAAATAACGGTTCTGGAACTCCCAGCTTAAAGTTGACAAATCGCGTTGGTGATAAATCCGCATTTAGTTTAACCAGCTTGAAGCATCAATATTAACTTTAAGATTGTTAGCAACATATCTCAACACCGCCTCTGGTTGCGTTTTGGTTGAGAATTTACCAACATGTAAATATTTTAAGCTGTGCTTTACGTCAAGCTCTGCGCAATCAGGCGCTTCACCAACCACAAGCTTATTGTTATTGTTGGCCCGTTTCCTCTTTTGCTTTTTCCCGATTTTACCTTCGCTCTCAAACTCTGCACGCATTTCGGCTGCATGGACGGTGACCTAAGTCAATGCCCCTGCAGCTGTTGAAACAGATTGTTGATCGCTTTCTATGGCGCGCTGTTAACTCTTTGTATTTATTATGTTCTTAGGAGCAAGATTAGGATCAGGTTTGACAATGCAATTCTGCTCTATTGTTGCTTTCAGACCGTCATAAAGTTTTTAAAGGCTAAACACTTTAGCACTGTTCATCAATTTTCGTGTGAGAATCATTAGACACGACACAGTAGTCACACTGCCATAGTAGATTTGGCAAGCTTGTTAAAAGCTTTAAAGCCTCACTCGATAACTCAATGCACGCAATATTAAAAACTCGGCGGCAAATGGAAGAGCACTGGATTTCACCAAAGTTTCTCAGCTGAGCTGCTGACACCTCAGTACTGCACTCAACACAAATGCAAAACGGCATAGCGGATTAGAATAACACGTCTGAACGCTGCGAAGCTAGATGATCGAATGTGAACTTAACCTCTATTGAACTTAACCTAAATATTACAATTAATAATCTGACCTACACAAAGCATACGCCCGGTGACTTGAACTGACGCTCACAGACTTCAACATGCGTCGCAATTTCCGCTGTTGCTAAGCTAGCAAATTCAAAGCTAAATAGAATTACAAAATACAAGAAAGTAGGACAACTTAAAGTAACAGGACTTAAAGCTCGACCGCTTGAGAGAGCCAATAAATACAACTCAATTCAACCGAGATAGCGAGTGATCCATTGAGTGATAAGACATTACTCAATGCGGCTGATCTAAGCACAGATGCATTTTCGTCCCTCGCTCTTTTCATGGGCTCTCTTATAATTTACGCTCTTAGGCCGGCGCGATTGCTCTTGTGGGTTAGCTGTAGCCCAAACATTCTCCTCCCTTTGATGATTGCAGCATCCATCATCAAATTTACGTCCACTATCTTTCAGAGTTCGGGCTTGGTACCTTAACTTAAACTGAAAATAGAAGAGTACAATTTAACATTTACGTACAGGTTAGGTGTCAATATCAAACCAATTCTTTTGTGTGGGTAATGGACAGAGCTTTGTTACTGGCCATTTGATAACACCACTGCTTGTTTTAGAGTCACATTTCTAACTAATCCATCTGCACCAGCAGGAGTGCTTGTAATTCGACCCAAAGGCCATCGATTCGAAGAAAATCGTTCATCCTTTATTAACACCATGCATCCAATATCCAACTGCAACCGTGTCAAATATTCCGATTTTCTTTTTTTATAAATGTTTATTGTATTGGTTCAAAATTAGCATAAATTTTTAAGCCTGGTTGAGTCCTCAGGCCTTATTCAAATTTTCAGCGTTCCGCCTTTTTAAAAATTGTTGTGAATAGTATTGATAGTTTCTCCACCGATGCATTAAGCTCAATTGAGGTACTTCAGGTGTCGGAGGCGACAAGAGCGCATCAACAGTGAGAAAGTGACCGGGGGTTAACACCATCAAATTTTCAGGATAATTCGAAATAGCACATAGAGGCCTTGAACTAAAACAAGACTCAAATTGTGATAACACTGTCGCAATTTCCTCAAAGGTTAACACTCGCTCTCCAATGGTTCTGAGATGAGTGATACTTCATTGACATCCACCAAAGTGTTGAGCTGATGGAGGGGTGAACTGCCAAGTGCTTCCCTTGTTCAGCAATTTTGGCGCGATCAATCTTGAAATGTACGAGTAGTATTCTTCCCTATCAGCTTGTAGTTTTTTGTTGGCTCCAACAAAGTTTGTACCACAGTCACTATAAATATCTGTACATAGACCACGTCTGCCTATGTGTCGATGTAAGGCTCCTATAAACTATAAATGTATGGCCTTGGTCACCAAACATATAAGCACGGCAACGTATCCCTTTTGTTCTACCCGTCCACTTCCCTTTGATGAAGAGATATACATAGGTCCAGCATAGTCAACTCCGACAGATGAGAAAGCTCTTCCTATTTTTTGACTTGAAAACTGAGGCTTTATTTTAAAACATGTGATACATTTATGTATACCAAAACGAACAGCGTTACGCCCATTGATGATCTAAAATTTCTTTCTTATATAATTGAGCGTGAGGCTCATAGAGGCTCATCGCTATGCAAGATACAAGCATGGCTATAATTTACGACAAGACTCACTGGCAACAAGGCATCGCGCAAACTTCCTCCGAACCGTAAGACGCACTCTTCTAAATCAAAATATGGGCTGAGAGGTAATAAAATGGGACTGGCTTGCTAGAAGACAGTGCTTTCCTTTCCTTTTCAAAACAGTCCTTCTCCACGAACCTTATTACTTCTCTGAGGTTTTCCTCTAATTCATCTGTTGATACCTCAGTTCGCTTTCGCTCAGACTATATTATGCGACAGTTTCGAATTATATAATCACCATGTTATATATCGTGGTATGCGTATGTCTGAAATATTGGGCAACTCCGTTCAAAACATCTCCCATTCTCTTTTAGCGGCTATCTCTGTCATCGCACCCAATCTTATCCTTCCATTGACGCTGCATCAGTATTTTCCCGGTTATAACAATCGGACTTAGCTATCCCATAGGATCGAATACCTCGCAACTGTTGACAGAACTAACCGCTTCCGGGCAAGCCGGAATATGACCCTGAGTTATATCGGCCGATCAGTCTCCTGCCTTCCTTGTCGAAGGTCTGGGAAAGACTGATTATCGCCCGATTTGCAAGGCTTATGGATCACATGGCCATCCTTCCTGATCACCAATTTGGGTTCAGGGGCGGCATGGCGCTGTTCTACAGGTTCACAGAGTGATTAACCATATTCTTAAGGCTTACGACGACAAAGACTACTGCTATGGAGTCTTTGTAGTCGTTTAGCCACGTTAACGTGGCAAGGCTCCAGCAGTCTTGATAGATGGCAGCCCCCTTCACCCTGGCAGAAGCGCCAAGTATCTTGGAATTGTGGTGGATAAGAGGCTTAGCTTTCTGGCGCACATCGACGGCCTCCTCAAGCAGTAACGCTATAAGATAGCCAAGGCCAACTGGTTACTAAGCCCCAACAGCCCATTGCCACTTCGCTGCAAAGGGGCAGTTTACAACGTCGTGGTGGAGCCAACTTGGAGATACGGTATCCAGGTTTGGGGCATTGCATATCGGACAAATGGAAGACGGATACAGACACTCCAAAACTTGGCCTTGCGCCGAATGACCGGTGCTGACTGGTACGTCAGAAATTCTACCTTGCACAGAGACCTCAAAATGGAGACCATAGACAGTCAAGTCGGAGCATTCGCCAACCGGTACACCGAACGCTTGCAGCGACACTGAAACCGGGTAGCATGAGACATCGCTGGGAGGTGTGTAGTCAAAAGGCTCATGAGAAGATCTTTCAAGGACCTCCTCCAACCACGACATAGGAGACGCGCCAGAGTTCCCCAACTACCTACGTGACGATGCACCCTTTTTAAAAAAGCCGCCTTTGACGTTTGTCCACGATAAAGCTTGAGGACTCAAACTGGCTTGGCGAAATATACCCAATCCAGCTGTGTTGTAATAAAAATGTATGCTATTTTTTATTCAATACAAAAAACATTTATATAAAAAAAAAAGAATTAACCGCTTTGTAGGTAAGCCTGCTGATACTTCAAAATTTTAATTATATCGAAATTCATCGTCTAAGGGGCTCCAGTGTATACCCAGCGTAAAAATTGTGTCCTCGCCATCACGGTGTAACAATCTCTTCGTTTCTCGAAATTCGATAGGTAGCCTTTCTCACAATTTTGGTAAATTACTTGCCCACTTTCTCAACTCAAATGTGCCACTGCGTAGCATACCAATAGAGTCTATCAACACTATCCGCCCCGGAAAATATGTCAGCAACATAAATCTGATGTTTCACCACATCCACTGCCAATGGAAATATCTGTCTTCGTCCGCAGCTAACTGTTGCATGACTCGCAGAACTAAATAGGGTGCTGAACTAGCTCGAATCATAACTGTTAAGCATGCATACCTCTCGATGTGATCGATCAGCCATAACCAGGAATCTTAGACCACGCCAATTGAGAATAACTCCAGATAGCTGCAAGTGTAATTTTGGCCCAATTGCTAAAATGTCATTTAATGACTTCCCATTGCTCGAGCCGTCGAACACAACTTGGACCTGCGTAGTTGATGTTGTTTCCTTTATAACTAGACGATGCATTAGATAACAATGTTGAACTCCTCCTTCGGATGATTGCATGATATTATAAATTTTAGGCGTTACCCGTCCCATTTGACCCAGCTCTAGATACTCATTATGCTACTTTCAACAATATGCTTCTTTCAACTTGGGGTCTGCACGCAGGCGCCTGTCTAGATAATCTAATCGCTACAGTGCGCTTCGATATGACGAACCAATCACCATAGTTTGATCCAAATGAGACAAAAAGTAAAGATGAGTATTGACAAAAAAGTCCTCGAACCACCTCTCCACCGGTGGGAGACCTGAAGACTCATTGTCGAATTGCTCTAGTTCCGAAAACTTACCTAAATTATTGTCGAGCTCCTCATTTGCAACATGAGTTTGTACCTTCACTGTGTGCGATGCCACCAACGACGCACGTTCGTTGATCTATTTTGTGCTAGAGGTGAACTTGTGAATTTGTTGAGCAAAAAGTCGACACCTTGTGGAAAAAATAATTAGGATCGGCTAAACGGAAATCCTTTAGATGTGGCCACTTCGAGGTAGATATTCTTCTGTCAGGCATTCTTTGACTCTCCTTGGGTAGGGGATACGCAAATATCCTATGCTTTACCTGTGGATCATATAGGAATCCTTATTTTATTTTCTGTAATTCCTGTAGACGCTTTGGTGATCCTTTCATTCACTAAACCGTTGATTTTTATTTATACCCTTTTCCTTTTCAGTCGTAGTTGTTGGGCTGCACCGTTTCTAGGCGCATCAGTTTGACGACGCGTTCTATCCAGGTGGATTAGAGTATGGTGCCACTCGGGGCACCTTGCACAATTTCGCGAGCTGCCACATGCAGTGGCTTGATGATTCAAACTAAGATACTTAAAACATAACCGATGTTTCAATACAATTGCCTCACGATCCAACGCACACATGTCCTTGCCGCAGACGGTGTAAATGTCCGCTTGTCGAGTAATCAATGAAGCTGTTGCGTCTCTTTGGCTTGCACATAATGGCTGAGTTTGCTCGCAGCGTTCTATATTGGGACTCGAGGTAAACGCAAAGCTTTTCAAATGTCGGTAGATCTGGCGACGACGCTAATGCACGTTTCCAATCTACTCTTAATTGCTTGCTGCCTTTTCATCATATAATATACCAAAACTTGAGCTCCAGCTTCCTCCAGCGAGTTCACACATGAGCGGCAGGTCTGTACACACCTCCTTAGACACTCGGCGTCCTCATGTTTAAATGCTAATTGATGATCAAAAACATCCATGTAATGTAAAAACAATACTCGTTTATTGTCATATAAATTCACCAACATTCTCCATGCCACAAGAAAATTCGATTGTATCAAAAGGAGCTTCCTCTGAAAACGAATCCTTTAAATAATGGAAGCGATGTAAGTCAGTAAGTCTCCGACTGTGATGGACACGCGATAGGAACACCTCCTTGAATGCCTGCCAATCTATGAATTTAGCGCTGGAAGTTGGCAGCCTAACCGTGGGCAGCTTCACTTCCTCCATAGGGGTTATACACTGTTCATAGTCTGATGCAAACACGTCTCATTAAATTCGTTAGATGCCGGATGTCTTTGCTCCTTATTCTGCTTAATTCTGCTACTCCCATAATGTAGGTCTCCTCAAACACAACCCTGATTGCCGTACAAAAATACTTTTTAATCTCCTCGTTGTCTCGCACTCGTACAAGCTGCTGAAGGTTGCGTTTGAATACTGCGTTAATTTCTACCAGCGATTCGATACTGGATTCAAGCTGGGTTTCCGTATGTACCGATTCATCAGCCATGTATATTTTCAAATATTTCTCCAACTAGGCTAACAGGGCAGTTTGCTTACAAGTTAAAACCATGACGTTTTCGGCCATTCTGATCACGTAACCTATCACGTTAGTGTCAAATTGCACTCACCCTTTCAATTAAGTCGCACTGTTTTCAGCAATCACAATACAATGTCCAATCCAAAACTTTTCAGTCCAAGTTCCAAGAATCCTTCCTCACAGGAGGCACTAAAATTATGTTGGATATCGGCTGCGTCATGTGCGGAGCCCCAAGCTACCCGTAGATATGATGCGGCCTGCGGCGTGGTTACCACCCGAGGCGGCTTTGGGGTTTTGCACGATTGTTGGAAATATTTAGATTATAAAAAGTCCCAGACAGTTGCTCACATAAGTTCACGATGGGGTTGTTCCTTTTAAGCGACTTAAACTTTTATTTAACTTAACCTAAATATTACAATTAATAATCTGACCTACACAAAGCATACGTCCGGTGACATGGACTGACGCTCACAGACTTCAACATGCGTCGCAAATTCCGCTGAATAGAATTACAAAATACAAGAAAGTAAGACAACTTAAAGTAACAGGACTTAAAGCTCGACCGCTTGTGTAGTGCGTATATGCCCTTACAGAATACCCTGTACTTAAATATAAAGTATGCAGCACTTTGTTGCATACAATAACAATAATATAGTAAACAAGCCCAGAGCCACTTTATGTATTGGCTCGGTCTCAGTTCACTATATATGTATATCCATAGGCTAAGCGCATATTATTAAAACCGAATAAATTTATTCTGAACACAGATACAAAACAGCACTGACGTGCTGGCCTCTTTATTAAAGAGTGTTCATTTTACATGGCGACCGTGACAAGTGTCACGAACATGTTAAAAAAAAATAACATGTGCATATAAAATATAAAATATAAAATATACAACTGGAGGTGCAGCAGCGGCAGCAGCAACAACAATCATCGGCAGAACACATACTAAAATTGGAACGATACAGAGAAGATTTCCATGGATTAACAACATCATCGACAAAAATACAACTGGAGGTGCAGCAGCGGCAGCAGCTATATATATATAAAAAAAAAATAATAACTACAACCTGCTTGGAGCTGGACTGGAGCTGGAAAAATCAAAAAATATACTGAGTGAGTACAGGGCATGAGCTCTAAGGCAAAAAATAAGCCAAGACGCAGTGGCATTAAGGAGCGAATCAGACGGAGAAAGTCTGAAATCGTAAGACTCCTATATAAATGCAAAAATCCCCTCCCATGGGACACTGCAGTGAAACTAAATGACGAACTCGAACATCTCGAGTCGTTATTAAAATCAAAGAGCGAGCCCTGTCCCTCAGATATAAATATTAAAAAACTAACAAAGAATCATCGTCCACCGCCAAGACAGATACCAGCACGCCCACGCAGATGCCCACCAGATTGTGAGGGCCCCCTCTACAGCCCCCATTGCGAGGGCACCTGCCGCACTAAGGAAGCAGAGTCAACCAACGCATGAGAGGCAAACCGCCGCTTATGCCTACGAGGGAATACAAAGCAACTAAGACGAGTTGCATGAGAGGCAAACCGCCCCTTATGCCTACGTGGGAATAAAGAAGACCCTATAACAACAGTACCGGCAGCGCCCAACATATTAAATTAAATAGTAATAAATAAAACTTAAAAATTGTAATGCCCGACGACAATTGAGTCGACCGGCAAGACGTTTGGCCCGTACAGCCATTCGAAACAATAGGTAGGAAAAAATACAGATTGTAAAAAAAAAAAACAATTAAGATGCGTTTTAAGCAGAAAACAAACAAGCAAAACAAAACCCGACTTGTAAACAATAAAAGCATCAAATTTAATAATTATATGTAATAAAAACTCAAAATGAACGATACAAACAACAACTTGTCTTGTAAAAGTAAACGAAAACAAATTTAACATTACGCATTTGTAATTTTTAAGATAATTCCTTTTTTTTTAATTTTATGTATGATCCTATATTATATATGAATATTTATATTAAAAGAAAAAAAAAAGCTTAACAAAAAAAATGGTCTTCTGCCTAGATTAAAAACCGAAAAAAAAATATATATATATCTAATTGTACATAAGTACAAAAACATTACTAAACTTTGAGAATATACAAGAATTTTAAATTGAAAAGAGGAAATTAAAAAGTAATAATTCGTTCAGTTAGAATACAAAGAAATAAGTGCTCCGTTTGCCTCATTAGGTATTTCAAAAATTATGTTCAAGAATTAGTCATGATTGAGGACAGGATTAGCAAGGTATATAACGACTATACAGACTTTCGTATGCGAGCCATACAAATTTTGCAAAGGCATAGAGAATTCATATCAGTATATGAGTTCGAATCCGAATATATAGAAAAATTCGGCACAGTGACAAGTCCACTCTATTCATGTTCTAAAATAGAGTGTGGAATAATCTTGTCTACACTACCCTACGTCAAAATAAAAACAATTATTGACGAGCATCCGATTCTTGGGCACAACAATTGTCTTAGTACGTCTGCATAGGTAGTATTCAAAACAAAAGCAAGAGTAATTATATAGGAATATGGGGGGAAAACAATCAAAGGCAGATGATAACACTGCCAATGTAGTTAACGTAGTTGAAGTTGTAGACACCACTCCCCATGTGCAGTTAACAAACATACTGCTAATAATACTCATTGTAATAGCCTCAGCAAACATCCTTCTGAAGATTTATCTTCTTCATAAAAAATCACTGAGGAAGCGTTACATGAGTCGAGCCAACGACTTAGACAAGGTCTAAGCCGCTGCTTAAATAAAATATTTAAGTAGGGGAAGTTCACATGGACTGGCCCCAAATAGTAGAAAAAATAAAGCGGCATAGGGAAAATTTTGATAAATC
The DNA here is from genome assembly GCF_035044405.1 of Drosophila montana. Taxonomy (NCBI): domain Eukaryota; kingdom Metazoa; phylum Arthropoda; class Insecta; order Diptera; family Drosophilidae; genus Drosophila; species Drosophila montana. The sequence goes on along the minus strand of NW_026996297.1, from coordinate 43,870 downwards.
ATACAAGTGCCTTAATAAAAGCGCACCAGTTTTAAGACCCACCATAATTAAACATACTGAGATCCTTGTATATGAGTACAATGAAATCAGGAGTCTAGTTACCGAGTGTCAAAATAAACTGACAAGTTTACACAGAGTCCAAACTTCAGACGTTTTACAGCGTCTAAGGGATAATCTGGTAAACTTAAATAAAAAGTATGATCTCCAGCTTTATCTACCATCAGTGTTAAATACACCGGTAACATTTGATAAGTCACTCCTGACAAACGACCAAATAGAAGACAAATTAGTAAACATGGCACAAACAGTTGTAGAATTTATCAAGCTAGCCACATCTCTGATACCAGAGTTTGACGGTAAGCCGGAAAATCTACAAAGTTTTCTAGATTCTTTGAATCTATTAGAAACCTTAAAAGGCACACATGAGCTAACAGCCATAAGCCTTATAAAAACAAAGCTAAAAGGCCATGCGAGAAATTTAATAAGTAATGAGCAGACAATTGCTGCAATCATTACGCAACTATCAAATGCAGTAAAAGGAGAATCGGTAGAAGTTGTATCTGCTAAGCTTCTTAATCTGCAACAGAAAAATAAAACGGCTAACCAATACACCCAAGAGGTGGAAAAACTGGCAAAGGCCCTTGAAGGCGCCTATATCAGTGAAGGTCTAAGCCAATCACTAGCAAACAAATACAGCACTACAACAGCTGTAAAAGCTATGACCCAAAATTGTTCAATTGATAAGGTAAAACTTATCATGCAGGCAGGCACATTCATAAATATGAATGATGCAGTCTCCAAATTTGTTAATAGCTGCACGGAGATAACAGGTCAAAGTAACACTGTCCTGCATTATCGACGAGGTGCAAACAATAATAATAGAGGAGGCCGAGGTTATAATCGTGGCAGAAATTACAACCACAACAATTATAACCGAGGCGGTAACAACAATAACAATAATTACAATAACCGTGGAGGAAGACGAGGCCAAAATAGAGGAAGAGGCCGAGGTAACTCCAACCAAGGTTATAATAGTAACAATGTGAGAATGGCGCAAAATACGCCGGAAAACTCTCAGAACCCTTTAGGAAACAACCAGTAAATGTAAAGGTTCATTCCATCAATTACAGTCTTAATATATTTGTCACTTTTTATAATCATTCAACTGAAAATAAACTCACATTCCTAATAGATACTGGTGCAGATATCTCACTTTTAAAAATAAATTCAGACAATTTCAAAATTCAAGAAGAAAAAATTATAAACATCCAAGGCATAGGCCAAGGTGTAATAAAATCTCAAGGAACAACTTCAATAGAACTTCAATCAACAAAATATATTATTCCACACGAATTTCATTTAGTAGATTCCGATTTTTCAATACCGTGTGATGGAATAATAGGCATTGATTTTATTAAAAATTCAATTGTCAATTAGATTTCAAACCAAGTGAAGACTGGTTTATAATTAGACCTCAAAATTTAAATTATCCAATTTATGTTCCATAACATATAGATGCTGGCCAATCAGAATACATAATGGTTTATAGGAAGATGTTGCAAATACAATAGCAGCATCCAAACATGTATACATTCGCCTTCTAAACACAACTAATTTCGACCAATTGGTCAAAGTAAACAAAATCCAATATGAAAATTTAACAGATTACGACATTCATAGCACTAATCCAGAAAATAGAAGCGAACAAGTACTTTCAAAATTAAAGAAAAATTTTCCAGAACAATTCAAAAGTCAACTAACAGAATTATGCACCAAGTATAGTGATGTGTTCGGACTGGAAACCGAACCAATAGCGACAAATAATTTCTATAAACAAACATTAAGACTTAAAGATGATGAACCCATTTATATTAAAAACTACAGAAGCCCGCATAGCCACGTTAAAGAAATTCAAAAACAAGTAGGGAAATTAATAAGACAAAACGTAGACCGTCTGTTCCGAATAACAGCATCGTTAGTTCGAAATCATTACCAATTCGAAGAAGAATGGCGATTAGTAATTGACTATCGCAATCAACAAAATACTTTCTGATAAATTCCCGCTCCCAGAATTGATGATATTCTAGACCAACTGGGCGAGCTAAATACTTTTCATGCCTTGACATAATGTCAGGTTTCCACCAAATTGACTGAATTCAAGAATATATAACGAGCAATGGCTCATACGCTTCACGCGATACCATTGGTCTTAAAATAGCACCAAATTCATTTCAGAGAATGATGACTATAGCATTCTCGGGTTTAGAACCCTCTCAGGCATTCCTTTATATGGATGACTTAATGGTGATAGGATGTTCCGAAAAACACATGATTAAAAACTTAACTGATGTTTTTAATGTATGTAGGAAATATAACCTAAAGTTGCATCCAGAAAAATGTTCATTTTTCATGCATGAAGTGACATTTTAGGTCACAAATGCACTGACAAAGGAGTATTGCCAGATGACAAGAAATTTGACGTCATCAAAAATTATCCTGTCCCTCATGATGCGGACAGCGCGAGACGATTTGTAGCATTCTGCAATTATTATCGTCGATTTATAAAAAACTTCGCCGATTATTCACGGCACATAACTAGATTATGTAAAAAGAATGTTCCTTTTGAATGGTCAAGTGAATGCCAAAACGCATTCCAATACCTTAAAGAAAAGCTTATGCACCCCACATTATTACAATATCCTGATTTTCGCAAAGAATTTTGCATTATAACAGATGCCAGTAAACAAGCTTGCGGAGCAGTTCTAACTCAGAACCGTGACGGAATTCAGCTCCCAATAGCTTATGCATCTCGTTCATTTACAAAAGGGGAAAGCAATAAGAGCACAACAGAACAAGAGTTAGCGGCAATTCATTGGGCAATTACCCATTTTAGACCATATATTTATGGCAAACACTTTACTATTAAAACGGATCACAGACCATTGACATATCTTTTTTCTATGACTAATCCCAGTTCGAAATTAACTCGCATGCGGCTAGAGCTTGAAGAATACGACTTCACAGTAGAATACCTAAAGGGGAAAGACAATTTCGTAGCAGACGCACTTTCGCGTATTAATATAAAAGAACTCAAAGATATGCAACATAAAGTCCTGAAAGTCACTACCAGGCGACAAAGTAGACAAAATAAAAACTGTACAGTAGAAAATTATGAACTTCTGCCAAGGCAAAGTCATAAAAATGTATCTAAGCCCAACGTACATGAAGTCATTACAAATGATGAAGTACGAAAAGTAGTGACCTTGCGCATAACAGCATCTAAATGTTTATTTAAACATGGAAATAAAATTATCGCAAGAATTGAAGTTAGCGATTTATATACTAATGGAGTTCTCGACCTAGGTCAGTTCTTCCAAAGAGTCGAAAAAGAGGCCGGTATATTAAAAATCAGCCAACTCAAAGTGGCACCGAGCGAAAAGATCTTTGAATCAGTTTCAATAGATTCTTTTAAAAATATGGGCAATAAAATATTAAAATCTTTAAGAGTAGCGCTACTCCAGCCGGTGACCCAAATAAAAGATGAAAAAGAGATACAACAAATATTGTCTACATACCATGACGACCCAATTCAAGGAGGTCATAGCGGCATAACAAGAACGTTAGCGAAAATAAAAAGACACTACTACTGGAAAAATATGACACGTCATATAAAAGAGTACGTACGTAGATGTCAAAAATGCCAAATGTCTAAAACAAAGACGCACACAAAAACTCCTCTGACTCTCACAGAAACACCTGTGAATGCTTTCGATATAGTGATAGTGGATACAGTTGGTCCGCTACCCAAATCGGAAAATGGTAATGAATACATAGTCACATTAATATGTGACCTTACAAAATATTTAGTAGCCATTCCAATAAAAAGCAAAAGCGCAAATAATGTCGCAAAAGCTATATTCGAAAATTTCATACTCAAGTTTGGTCCAATGAAGACGTTCATCTCGGACATGGGAACAGAGTATAAAAACCAGATTTTAACTGATTTATGCAAGTATATGAAGATCAAGAATCTCACCTCTACTGCATATCATCATCAAACATTAGGGACAATAGAACGAAGTCATCGAACTTTTAATGAATACATTCGTTCATACATATCTGCAGACAAATCTGATTGGGATGTCTGGATTCAATATTTCACTTATTGCTTCAACACGACACCATCAGCAACGCATGAGTATTGTCCATACGAACTAGTATTTGGCAGACTACCGAAACAGTTCATAGATTTAAACAAAACTAATTACATAGATCCTATTTATAATTTAGATGACTATTCTAAGGAAATAAAGTTTAGATTAGAAATAGCATACAAAAGAGCTAGAATTATGTTAGAAAAAGCCAAGGCTTATAGGAAATTAGCATATGATGAAAAAACAAAAAACTTTGAATTAAAAGTAGGAGATAAAGTACTTATAAGAAACGAAACAGGGCACAAATTAGACCCAGTATATTTAGGACCATATATAGTAGAGAAAATAGAAGATAATGACAACATTTTTATTAAAGATAGTAAAGATAAAAAACAAAAAGTTCATAAGAATAGATTAAAAATTTTTAATTCTTAATAATCCAAAATTTCTTTATGAATTCGAATTCCAAAAAAAAAAAAAATAAAATAAAAATATATGACGGCCTGATCAACCGAATGAAAAAAAAAATTTTTACAAATAAACGAAATATTACAATAAAATGTATCTTGAAACAAAATTTTTATACCTTTAATAATTTTGTATTTTTATATTCCAACATTTTTAAATTTCTTGTTATATCCAAAAAATTTCAATTTTTATTAAAAACAAAAAAAAAAACCTCAATAATTAAGTTCATTTTATAACTACACATTCATAATGTTACGTTATTTCTCTAAAAGGGGAGGTGTAGTGCGTATATGCCCTTACAGAATACCCTGTACTTAAATATAAAGTATGCAGCACTTTGTTGCATACAATAACAATAATATAGTAAACAAGCCCAGAGCCACTTTATGTATTGGCTCGGTCTCATATTACGCAGCGCGGTTCACTAGCCTCACTAGCTGACCGTCTGAGCGCATTCCGTGAGCAATATATATGCTCACTAATACAGGCATATGCGAGCTACTCACTCTCCCTCTCTTTGTAGCTGTTAACGAATAACAGCATAAGTATATATGTATATCCATAGGCTAAGCGCAAATTATTAAAACCGAATAAATTCATTCTGAACAAAGATACAAAACAGCACTGACGTGCTTTTTTTTTATTAAAGAGTGTTCATTTTACACTTGAGAGAGCCATTAAATACAACTCAACCAACCATGATAGCGCGTGATCCATTGAGTGATAAGACATGACTCAATGCGGCTGATCTAAGCACAGATGCATTTTCGTCCCTTGCTCTTTTTATGCTCCTTTATAATATTCGCTCTTAGGCTGGCGCGATTGCTCTTGTGTGTTAGCTGTAGTCCAAACACAGGAAGTATTCATTTCCTAGGAACCGATTTGAAAGTAGTTGCTGGAACCCCTAATTTTGAGGATTATGAAAAATTAAAATTTAATCAACAAAGGTTAATCGAATCAATAGACAGTCAGGCAGCTATGAACACTCGAGTACAAGAACAAATTAATAAATTAACCGAAACTGTAAACATTCTTGTCAAGGTTTCCAAAGAGAAACAAATCGAAAAGGGCCACCTCTATGAGACACTACTCGCAAGGATAGAATTGTAATCTCAGAGCTCGAGAGATAAATTTGGACAGTTATACTTGCAAAGATAAAAATTATAAGCCCCGCTATTCTTGACTCCAAAGATTTATGAAAAAACTGAAATAATGGAAGTAGCAGTTGTTAATGTATTATTAGATCATAATTTGTACATTTTATAAACAAATATCCTGATCCTAGCCTAGTTTATAAAAAAATCACTTTGGTTCCTGTTTAACACAATGGAACAATATTTAATTTCGCTGATAAAAATAAAGTCGCAGACTGCGATAATAAAATACAGCCAATTGGAAACTGCACTGCTACGCTCACGTCAACATTTTGCAAGCAGCTTCCCTCCACGACATGTGCGCTACAATTACACTCCGGCGGCACTGCACATTGCAGCACTCGACCCAGTTACCTGGAGGTAGTGGACGACGGGATCGTAATAACAAACGAAGCAACTGTTAAAATAAAAATCGGCAACAGTACAGAGGCAACGTCCATGGCACATTCCTGCTGACATTCGACGACGAAGTCGAATTAAATGGGCCTTTATTCAAGAACACGAGAAATATCGTCAGAAGACAACCAGGAAACTTTGAGTCTATCCTACCTGCAAAGGCTGAACATCGAAAACTTGCTATACATTGGCGACATAGAAGGAAAGTTGCAACAAGACGTGCAATGTTTAGCAATTCCATCATTCTTTCTCTGGAAAATGTATCAGAAACGGAAAAGATCTAACCCCCAATCTTTCCTAAAAAATCGTTTTCGACAGCCTGGGAAATACCGAGGACGGCCTTCACCTTAGCAAGGGAGGACTTCCGGTCAATCATAGGTCAACGGCCGCTCGATTATGCAGAATAAGAATAATTGTACAAGTTAAAAAGTCATCCTCGCGCTTATTTATTTAGTAGCCGTCGCATGTGCTGACACACAACATTTGAGTTCAGCGCTCTAGCTTCAACAGTTTGCGGCGCAAGAGTTTTCGTTATCGCCTACTATTATGCTGAGTCGGCTTGCCGACCATGACTTTGTAAATTTATTGTCTTTAGCTTAAGCTGCACCAATGTTGTAATTGCAATTCAGTTCTGTTCATACATCCAACAAACGCACTGCTTCTGAGCGACATTACTTGGGCATTTCCGTATTTTATATTATATTATTCTATTGCTGCGCGAGAAGGTCAGCGATTGGAAAGCTTCAAGCCACCATCTTAATCTCCAGATATCCAGCAATAGGACCAACTCTGGATAACCTAAACTTCAGTGATCCTGCAATTGGAATAACCTTGGAGAAATTAATCTTCAGACACTCTGCCATATATATATAAATATATATAATTGAATAAGCCACTTCGCGTTACTTTAAAAATATATAACTTTATTTTAAAATAGGCGCGACTTATGGGAATTTACAATTTGTGCTCGATGAAACTTGACGGTTCGAAGTCGTCAGATAAACTCAATTTCTAAAGTGTTGTCAATGCTTAGCAAACCTCGGCTGAAAGCTCAAGATCATGAGCTCACTCTCTTTTAGCAATGCTCTCATTCTCTTAATAAGTTTTCTAGAATATTCTAAGAGCATGAATTTGAGCTACGTTGGCAATTTAGGCATTTGGTGGGAATAACGATTGTGGGGGATGTTTATGTATAGTGGTCTTTGATTTTATGATCGGTCCACTCCAGAATTGTTTTGTCACCAAGAATTTATTATTTTGGGCTTCTAAGGTTTATGATTACAAAAAATATTTTTTTTAAAGTAACGTGCAGAGGCTTATTCAATTGGCGCAGCCGGTAGGATACGCGAGTGATATTAGACCATTAAAGGACAATTGTAGTCCCAGGCCTTAAATGCAAATCGTAGTCGGCGCAAAAGGGCTCACGTGAAACTTGCCGCGAGTACCTATTGACTAGCTTAAGCAAACTACCGACATTGCAATTCCTTTGCAATCATCTAGTAACTCAATTAAGTATTGATCCTTTAGACAATCAGAGCTACTAGGTAGTGAGCCTTGTTCAGTGAGTGTGCCCTTAGTCTTGCATATCCTTTGATCCCTGCAAGTCGCACTCATTGGTAATCGTTCGCGAAATAACGCCATAAGAAACTTAAAAGAGTACACCAAGACAATAGTGAAGAGAGAGAACAGAACCATTACTCCAATTGAGAGAGCAACATCTATCACAAGCACTGGGCCAGATAAGGCAAGTGCCCACATTCCATGGAGCAACCGAAGAATTAAGCGCATTCATACGGCGTATCGATTTCATCATGCAATTATATCCGACGAGGGATATCCGCCACGTAGCGTCCTTTTTGAAGCCAAAGAGATGCAAATAGGAGGAGACGCGCAACACATGGACTGAATTGAGGTCAGCGCTCATCACGGAGTTTAAGACGCAAACAACATGTGAAGAACTCTTAAGAAGAATCTACATCACACCATTCACTGGAAGTATTCTTAAGTTTGTTGAAGAATTAGAATACAAATCCTATGCTATATCTGTGTAGTTGCAAGCTTTTTTGCAACTAATTAATTCTAACTGATTGTGTGCAGCGAAATTCAAACACTTATATTTATTTTCGAATATATTAATTGCCGCGCAGGGCACTTAGTAGAGATTATGTTTTTATATTGTTGCTTGGCAGCCAACTCGAATTAGTTGTGCCTAGGTTGCGATCAAACGAAAAACTAAACTATGACAATATGTAAAGCGAACGAAACGAAACTCCAATAAGACGCTCGCCGGTTAGCGCGAAGGGCAGCGGGAGTCAATGCAAAGCAAAGCAATGCAGAAAGAGAGTGGGCAGCAGCTTACAAAGAGCGCGCAAAAACTATTTGCTCTCAGGCTGTAATTATGATTGTTATTTTCTGCTTGGATGATGTCCGCAGCCGTCGGTGTTGTCTCTGCTGTTACTTGACCAAACAATATCAAATAAGCTCATATTAGAAAAGAATCAAATGAATACAATGCTATACACAAATGCAACACAGTAAAAGACGTTATAATGAGGAAGTTACCTGATAGGTTGTTCATGACGATAGCATGTCATGACATAACAACAGTTTCAAAACTTAAGCAAGTGGCACAAAGAGAAGGTGCTTACGATTTGATATTGTCCGATAGAATCAAAAATCCACATAATCAAAATAGTCCGTCTACTTCCAATTAAAATCGGAGTAATAATGATTATCGTGAGAATGGGAAAACTCAAAATTATAGTCATACATGGAAGCCACAAAATCATAATCATAGCACACAGAAGTCAAAATCTCAGGTTAACTGTAGCCCACAGATAAACCAGGAGTTTAGACAGAATTTGAACAAAATCAGGGCACATAATCCCCTTAATTATCAAACCCAACAAAATCAGTCATCTGCCCCCAATCCGCTAGTAAAAAGGCAACGCGAAAGCGGACACTACCGAAAATTTTTTTCAAACTGACTCGGAGTCAGAAACCGAAGAAGATCCAACCCATACATCCATTTAACCATTAATAATAAAATTCTAAACTGCGTAATAGACACGGGGTCGTCTATTCAATTAATGAAAGAAAATGTCGTACAATTCCCTATAAAAAACTGTCAATTAGAAGTACACACAATTAATGGTACAATAATACTAAATCAATGTATTTCGCAGAAACCCAGCACACTCCGCCCCACTCATCAGAAATTTTTCAGAACATTATGATTTGCTCAAGCCCTAATAGATAACAAAAACAAAACCGTACGAATAAATGAGTACACATTCACAATGCAAAACAATTCAGAAATCGAATTGTCAGCGGACGAGTCAAAAACTGAATATCTCGTTCCACCCCTATCCGATGACGAACCATTTGTGTTCGGCATCAACAACGAACTCTCAGAGTTCAACGAATTCCGCCTAGATCATCTAAACGATAAAGAGAAAGGCAAATTAAGTCAAATTAATAGACTTACATGAGTTTGGTGCCATTCAGTTTGGAGAAGGTGAAAATTTGACCTTCACAAGTAAAGTGATAAACATGTAATCCAAACCAAACATGAAGACCCGGTGTACAAAAAACCATATAAAAAACCATATATATATAAAGTTAAGGGAGGCCATTCTAAAACTACAATTGGATAAATGTGAATTCATGAAAAGACAGACTGAATCCCTAGGCAATACAAAAATTCCCAATACCTAAAACAGCGAAGGGAGTCAAATCCAATTAGGACTTTGCGGTTTTTGCCGAAAGTTCATCCCAAATTTCGCAAAAATAGCAAAACCAATGACTGCAAAACTAAACAAGTAAGAGGTTCTAGTCGGGAGCTCCCGACTTGATTCATTGACTTTTTATGAGAAAAAAACGAATTAAAATATCAGCACAGAAAATAATACAATAGCAATTGCAATGCTGTTGATAGAATTCAAAGAAGACGTTCATGAATGTGTGTCTGTACATGTATACAGAAATTCTTGGAATATGCGCCCCAAACTCAAGGCCAGCAACAACATGCTTTATTTAATAACTTCTGTGTTTCTTAACCGATCTTGATGAAATTTTCTACATCTTATTTACTATGGAATATTTGTGTATTATCAAAAAGCCAATTGTATTTAAATTGTGGCTTATATTGGTGGGCAGCATAAATTTGTGTTTTCACTTGATTTATGACTATGAGGTAAAAGCGGAGAGGTGGTGGTAGCTATAAAATGAAAGATACTTGTTATATACATATATAATATTCTAGAAGCTACATGTCAAGCTCATATTATTTACCAAAATTACTCAAAAAACAGGATTTCGATATCGATTTTTATCGATTACTTGGAAACGGGGCAAGTTATCGAATATCGGAAACAAACTCGATCTGTGCGGGCACTAGGAGGACCTACCTACATTTCAAGTCTCTAGCTCTTATAGGTTCTGAGATCCTTGCGTTCATACAGACGGACAGACAGACGGACATGGCAAGATCGACTCGGCTATTGATGCTGATCAAGAATATATATACGTTATGGGGTCGGAGATGCTTCCTTCTGCCTGTTACATTTGCACATATACATTATAACCTTTTTAACCTTTTTCAATGGGTTCAGGGTATAAAAAGGGTGCAGCGATAAACACAAAAGATAAACAGTATTTAGTTATATAGATGGAACTTAAAAGTCAAATTCCACATCCATTAACACAAGTAAAATATTTCGATACAACAAAAAAAGTGAATATTTAGACGAGTAGATGTGAAGGCTAGAGAGCTCGAGTATAAATTTCTGTGATGCCAGATCGCCACACTACCCCCTCCTAGACTGCAAGTTGTGAAACGAACACGGAGTCTAATTGTGCGGCGAGGCCTTGTGCGTCTTGTTGTTGACCTATTGGCGATGTTGCTTCTGTGTTGGTTGTCTTTGACTGTTGCTGTGTTTCCATGAAAGCAGTCGTGGTTGGAAGTTTGAATTGGTCGGACTTAGGGCATCATTTCAATTAGATCCTTGGCGAAATCAGTTCGTGGTTGAAATTGGCTGGGGCTGTTGAAAAATTTTCCAATGAGTGCTGAGGCTACTGTTTCAGCTTGGATATCTTCGATAGCGACTGCATCTGCAATTAAAAACCAAATAAATCAAACCTTAAAGTCATTTAACATTGAGACGACCGAGATCTACGCCGACTGCGTCAAGCTAGTCGACCAAATTTCCCTTTTTACAGCCAAGCTCAAGCGGCGCAAAAAGAAGGACAAGGAGGCATGCAGCAACCGGCGGGACTACGTCAACCTTAAATGAGTCAGTCCCTTCCGTGAAGTCCTTCCTTCTCCCAGGCTAAATGCAGATACCAGAGAACCCGAGTAGCAGTTCAATTCTGTTGCCCTTTTAATTTTCTATAAAACAAAAAATATATATATATTTTTATGATTAGGGTTAGTTTTTTTGTCTTTTCTTTATAATTTAAATTTTATTTAAAAAAATGTAATGGTTTGCGTGCAGAAAGGAGTTGACACAAAGTATATGGTCACTCAAATGCATACATGAACTATTCACCTTATATATATATATGCATCGAAATACCCCTTTTCATCGCCCCTTATCGCCCCACGAAGCTCTTTAGGCAGGGTAAGATTATTTTATCGATTTACATAAACGTTTTATGATAACTTTAACGTACCTATTTCAGCGTTGTAACATATATATATATAAGGCCATAAATAATTTCCTTTTTATTTTCCCTTGGATTTTGGACTCACTCAACTGATGACTTTTTTGGCATGAAGGGTGGTAATCGCGCAACGTGTAGTGGGATCCAAACAGCACGACGGAGGCAGATCTTGCTAGAATATCCATGAACACGGGCAGTTTTCTGGTCGCGGTTGATGGCGAGTAGTGCCGTTCGCATGTTGGCGAAACGTTTGCGACTGTCCATCGTAGCCCGGCGGTATCCGAAATGACAAAATAGCCTGTGATAAGATGTGATATAAGGGTAGTTTTGTTAGGTGTTATTTAATTATTCACTATTTGTTTCGTCTTATTCTGCGTTGATTTTTGGATGTGGGCTGGCCCTAGATATAAGAGCTTCGGAGACAGGTCACCAAGCTCGATATAAGTTCGATTCTGCACCGCATCTGTCACACAGCATACCCAAGAATGGCCAAAAGTGCGACGGGAGCTCAATAGTAAAATTTCTCGGATGCCGTTCTTCAGTCGAACTGAGCACTGAGCATTTGACGGATTCTTAAAGGCTTGTCCACTGTCCAGATTGTGCGTAGGTTATTATAGTTAGCCTTTGATAAGATTGGTTTTCTCTCTCACCACAAATTATATGAAATTTTCTAAAACAAAAATATATTTTTTTGTGTTATTTGTGTTGTGGTAATTTATTTATTTAATTATTAATATTTTCAAGAGTTTTTAAAGACAGTGACTTTGATCAGACGGTGGAGCGTACTATCGGCCCCTCTGCAAATGCGGCTGCTTCTCAAAGGAGGGCTTACAATATCAATAGGCATCCGATGCCTTTATGGTCCAAAGCCATAGAGCCTTCTCAGCAAATAGATCCTACTGCAGATGACTGCTACATCTAGGACTACTACGTCAGGACCAAAAGCACTAAGCGGAAAAATATCAGCCCCTCTGGCGACCGCAAAAGGGTTGATGGCAGAAACTCGCCGCAAGCTATTTCAAGTCCCCGGCCTCGGGGCCATAACACGCCTCCCCTAGAATGGACTCCAACTAATAGATTTGCCGAGTTATTCGACGACTTGGACGATGACGAATCCGATTCGGATCATAATATGGACATACCACAATCACAGCCGTCAAAAACCCTTTTGGAACAAAAGAAGCAGCTCAGAGTTCTAGTAAGAAGCCGCCGCCAATTGTCTTAACAACATTAACAATATTTATGTCCTCAAGACCGTCATTGCCCCTGTAGTGGACTTGAACAACATAGTAATTGGCTCTTATATGGGAAAACCTATTCGTCTGCAACCCAAGGACGTGCCCTCGTATAGGACTATAGTCAGGAAGATCTCAAAATTAAGTTATACAGCTTTCAATTACACGAGTATGAGCCCTACAGGGTGGTGGTGAGAGGATTACACTTCCCCACGTTGCACAACCATATTAAGGAAGACATGCTAAGTCTGAAGCACAAAGTTTTACACTTCCACAACCTTATAAACAAGTCTACCAAAGAAACTATGAATTTGTTTGTCTTAAACTTAGAGACCGCGTCCAACAACAAGGAGATACTCAATATTAAAATACTTAACAGGCAAAAGATCAAGATCGAGCCCATAGGCAAGCAAAGTGAGATTGCTCAATACAGCCGCTGCCAGAGCTATGTACATACTGCCCGCTTCTGCCGGATGCCGACACGATGCGTCCGCCAGCTGGCTGTCAATGAGTACTTGGAGAAATCGAGTGCAGCAGGTAACATCACCAACAAACGTTCTACTAAACCGAGTCGGGCTCGTCAGGGTGACCAAGTGGCCAGTCCCGTTGCTTACCAGTCTCCTGCAGCATGGGATAACGCCATCAACAATAAAACATCCAAATTCACGCTCCAGGGAAATTGGCCTCTGGCAAACAGCAGCAAGGAGCTGGAGTGTCTTATACTCTGATGCAGCCAGAAGTAATGGCTCACCACTACCCACTCTATAACAACTTATAACAAGAACAGCAGCTACAGCAGAGAATCCAAATGCAGCACAACAACAACGCAAAAAGAATTTCAACGGAAGTAATGATGAGCTATTATCCACTGTCAAGAACGTGACCAAACCCATTGATAGACTGGCTGAGATGCAGGCTCAAATGTTGGGGACCCAAAATCAAGTCATCAGTATTCTCACCACTCTGCTCTCAAAATTACATCCTTACGCATATTGATCTAGAATGCTAATGGCATTTCAGGAAAAGCGCCAGAGCTTGAGCTTTACGTTCACACCAACAATACCTACTGAGTGAAACAAGACTTCAGCAAAACTCTGCGCCAAGGATTTTTGGCTATCAAGCATACACTTTCAACACACTTCAACAAGCTCGGGTCGGGGAAGGTGTTGCTGTGCTGGTGAAAAATGAATGAAAACACTAGCCGCTGGTCACAATTGCCAACAGTTAACTCCAGCTTTCTACAGTGAGTGTGGATACTGCCTTTGGCGTCTTGGAGCTGGGCTCGGTATATTTATTATTATTATTACGTGATTAATTATAATACAAAAAAATAATATAATAACTAAAGGGAGGGAGTGCTAGCTTCTAAGGCCATCGACTCAGGGCTCGGTATACATCCAGCCCAATGGTAGAACCGAAGTCAGCGACTTCAAAGTTATTTTCAAATCTGGGAGACCCAAAGCGCTTATTGGCGGCAATTGGAATGCGTGACACTGGCTGTGGGGAAACCGCATCATCAGCCCCAGAGGTACACTGCTTCCTAGATGTCTGGCTTCACAAAGCGCAAGAGGGCTAGTGACAGGTTCTCCAACACGGTACACTTACGGCCGTAGAGGTAGCTCGTGCTGCCTAGACTTTCCACTGTATCAAGGAATACCCATTGGGATCATGAGGATTTCAGACTCCTGGGACAGCGATCACCTGGCCTTAATTGTGGAAATACGTACACAGCCCTCGGCCGTCTTGCTAAACTATAGGCTGTTCTCCAGACACTCTTTATTTCTTGCCTTCCAAAGTCCTGCAAACGAGTCAGGACTTTGACGATGCTGTGGAACTTCTAACTAGATAAATCCAGCAAGCAGCCCAACAGGTGGGTCCTAACATCACAGCGCGACTCTCTATTGTCATAGTAGAGACAAGAGACCTGATTAAATTAAAGAAAAGGCAGCGCAGGCGATTCATTTGCATCCGCCAACCCGAAGGCAATGCACAATGGCAACGCACGTGCCACCAACTAAAAGAAGTATGCAAACTCAAGAGAGTAGAGGACTTCGAGCAGAAGAGTACTGCCGATCAGACGAAAAGCATGCAGAAACTTTCGCCTCCCGTCTAGTGAAATGATTCCAGCCATTCGGCATTGCCGCCGACGACGCCGTATTGGAGACTGGGCAAGAGCTTGACTCCCCGCTGCATATGGCCTTGCCGATAAGACCTATACGAGTGGAAGAGGTGATCAAAGTGGTCAATCATCTGCCGAGAAAAAATCCCCGGGGCACGACAAGATATGCCATGCCACGTTGAAGGCTTTCCCGAAAAAAACGATTCACCTTATTGTATTGATTTTCGACGCTATACTAAGGATACAGTACTTCTCATTCAGTTGGCGGCTGGCGAGAATTTTAATGATCAAAAAGCCTGGCAAGCCTGAGGATGACCCCGTGTCATACCGACCAATCAGTATTCTTCCTTCGCTGTTGAAAGTTGTTAAGAGATATTTTCGAAATATATACCGGACCATCAATTCGGTTTTATGGAAGGACATGGTACTATTGAACAAGTTCACAGGGTTGTTAATCACATGTTTAAGGCATACGATAACAAAGACTACTGTAACGGTGTTTTTGTAGACGAGCAGTTGATTGCGCCTGGCAAAGGGCCTCCTCGCTAAAATTAAAGGAAATCTACCTGCGCCCTTCTACCTCCTGTTTCGCTCATACCTAGAGGGGCGACTGTTCCTGGTGAAGGTCAAGGCAGCGGGAACCGGGAACAGGGAAGCGTTCTTGGCCCGTTCTTATACTCCCTCTTCATAGCAGACGTTCCTTTGCCTAGAGAATGCTCAACTGCCGCCCTTAGTGGTAAATCGTGATTTGCCTCATACGCAGACGACATCTGCATTTTTTACTCGACTCCATGCGAGTACGAGGCAGCCGACGGGTTGCAAGAGTACCTTGCTTGCGTGCCCAGCTGCAGATGGAACATTCTATTGAATCCGGCTAAGCGCAGAAATGTCTGCTTCACTTTAAGCAGAGGCGAGGTGGTAAAAATGTGGCTTAACGATATTAGCATGCAGATCGAGCAGGAAGTAAAGTACCTGGGCGTTATCCTGGATAAGCGACTGATTTTAAGGTCGCACATTAGGAGTTTTTGACGCAATTGTGACATGGCCTTTTGGATAGGTTCAGGGGCTAACATTCGGAGCATGATATTATGAAGGTTTCTACCTTGCACAGAGACCTCAAAATGGAGACCATAGACAGCCAAGTCGGAGTATTCGCCAACCGGTAGCAAGAGATCGAGATCTTGGAGGTATGTAGTCAGGAGGCTCAAGAAAAGATCGTTCAAGGACCTCCTCCAACCACGACAAAGGAGACGCCCCAGAGTCCCCCAACTACCTACGTGACGATGCAGCCTTATTCAAAAAAGCCGCCTTTGACGTTTGACCACGATAAAGCCTGAGGACTCAACCAGACTTGGCGAAATATCACCTAAGCCAAGTGTGTTGTAATAAAAATGTATGTTATTTTGGATTTAATACAATAAACAATTGCAAAATAAAAATAAAAAAATGAAGGGGGTGGATGATTATATCCACCACATGCGTGAACCGGGAGTTGGTGAAAATAATAAAGCGGGCGTTGAAGGAGAGTACGGCGAAGTATGTATAAGCAAAGAATGTACTCACAGTGGATGAGCTGCGGCAAAAAGGTGGAAAGGCACATCGGTCGCAGAGGGCTATCTGAATTCGCACAATCGTCGCGCGAAAGCGAGGGTTCACAAGCTTAAAGTACCACCACATCGTGCGGAAACCACGCCAAGAGAGCTGCAGGAGGCATTTGTGAGGGGCAGGACACAACTCCGGCTAGTATGCTAGAACTGTAGACAGTTCGACTACGGGACTGCCTTTCCAAAGAGAGGAGGATATTTTGCTACAGCTGCGGGAAGCCGCCCACTCTGTGCTCACAGTGCGAAAACTGTCCAGGAGAGGAGTACCTACCAAAGCCAATAGAGGGCGAGAATAATTATATATAACTACGAAGGCTAACAATAATGAAAGAGATAAGGTTATGGATAAGGACATTTCTAAAAGAAAAACATTATGAGGCTTACCATATACGGAACGGGTTCGAGCATACATGTCGGCCCGAAATAGGAGCTAGGAACGCTGGGAACAAAATGAAAGGTCTGTTGGACACGGGAGCCTCTGTCAGTTTGCTGGGACGAGGATGCCGGGAGTTAGTGGAGGAATTGGGATGCGAAGCGCAGCCACACGTATTAATGGTTACGACACCGGCGGGTGCCATTCGGCCAATTTTAGGCCGCATCGTTCTGCCGGGGAAAAACGATCGTAGAAAAGAAGAAATCATATTTGACATGTGCCCCGACCTGCAGCAAGAACTATGCCTGGGGGCCGATTTCTGGCGAGCCTCGGACAGGCAACATCCGCCCTCACCAGCAAAAGAGGAGATCGTGTGGGCTGAGGTAGACAAGATGCTGCAATTATTCATCATCGAGGAGAGCGACAGCCTTTGGAGCAACCGGACGACAGTGTTGATGAGGCCTGGGACAAACAGATTCTGTTTAGACGCCCAGAGGCTCAATAGCGCGACGGTAAAGGACGCTCGCCCGCTGCTGTGCATCGAGGGAAACTTGTCGCGCATCGAAGGGGCGCATTTTATATCAACCGTCGACCAGAAGTTTCCGTTTTGGCAAATCGAGATAGAGGAGAAAAGCAGGGCGTATTCGGCGTTTGCAGTATTGGGGAGGCCACGGTATCAATTCCACTATATGCCATTCGGGCTATGCAACGCGGCTCATATACAAGGTGATCCTGGTGACTTTGAGATTTAACGTATTCGAATACTTGGTTGATCATTTAGGCAGATTTTCATATGCATCTGAAGTATATGAAACTTAATGCTAAAAGGCATGGCGAAGTCCAACCTTTGTTTTCACAACCTAAATTATTTGGGATTCACCATAGGCGGCGGGACACTGCGCATGGATTTGGGCAGAGTGGAGGCGAACCGGTACATCCCGAATCCGAGTAGAGTCAAGGCACTGCGAAGTTTTCTACGCACAGCGGGGCGTTATCGCCGCTTTATAAAAAATCTTTGTTCCATTGACTGACGCCCTGAAAAATAGAACGGGAAAATTTGTGATAAGTGATGAGGCATCTACGGCAGTGAAAGATAAAAGCTAGCACTAACCACAGCCCCGGTATTGGTTCACTCTGATTTCAAATGACATTTTTTTATCTAGTGCGACGCATTTCACTTTGGAGTAGGAGCCGTGCTGTTCCTGCTGTATGACGAGCAGCAACAGAGGCCGATCGTATTCTTTTCGGCAAAACTCATCGAGCATCAGGTGAATTATACGGTTACGGAGAAGGAATGTATATCAGCCAAACTGGCTATCCATTTTTTTAACCGTAAATGGAAATGATGTCGTTCACGATAATCACAGACCACGCGCGCCTGCAGTGGCTTATAAGTCTGAAAAACTTTAGCGGATGCGATACAGGAAGGGAGCCGATAACGCGCGTGAAAGATTCCAGACCCTGGAATCTGAAACTACTGAGTATCGGGAGCTTGTGAACGAAATGAGCCAACAACAAAAATGACCGGACTTGAGAGAGCAGAACTGCCTTTTGTTCAAGAGATCAAGGGATTTACAGCCATACACGTAGTTAGCTCACCTCCTCGTCAGACGTTGGCGGCGGCAGTGCCCGGCCCTTTGATCGGTGTAGCGTGTAGGGTACTTGTCGTGGGTGTGGCCTTCGCTGAGCGTTTCCAATTAGATGACTGTGTGGGCAAAGGTTAAGAAATACGCAATGACGCAAAAACGCCTATTTTTATATATTTGTCGGAGAATTGAAGTCGTCTCCCTGCAGGTCGTCATTGTTGGTTGCTTGACCGTTCGGATTCTGGTGTTCCGTACTCAGGCCTGGCGGATGCCTTTGTTGCTCATTATTGTCTCTTAAATACCCACACGTGAACACCTCACGCCACGCCGGAAACACAGAACAGACAGCCGAGAGAGACCAGATCTAGCAACGCATACGAAGCCACACACAGCCTCAGTTCGCAAACTGAGTCCCCATTCTACCAGAACTAGTATCTACCAGCACAACCCATGGTCACACCTTAAGGTCTCATGCCTATCGAGATGCTACAGTGCTTCCTCTCCGACACGGCCATCCTGACATATACACGTCCTCGTGTCTACCATAAACATCTCAGTTTCATTCCAACTTTATAATTTCATTGAATACTTCAGAAAAACAACCAAATAATCTCAAATTCATATAATATTCCATAACATAACTTTACTTCTATTTTTAATATGTCGTAGGTTATTTTAACATATCTTAGGTTATATTCTCTTATAAACCATTTCTTTCATTTACATTTCCAAGCAAGAGATCATTTAAACATTTTCAAATTATACATTAATCAGTTCAAATCACCAATTCGTAATCCAAGATACATAACTAGGCTTTTATTAGCCAACTTTTAAATCCATCGCCAAACACATTGACTTCACGCATTCATCAACCACATTGCTCGTCCATCGCCCAACACTTGGCTTCACGAATTCATCAACCACATTGCTCGTCCATCGCCCAACACTTGGCTTCACGAATTCATCAACCACATTGCTCGTCCATCGCCCAACACTTGGCTTCACGGATTCATCAAACATATTTCTAAAGCAACCCTCGTCCATCGTCAATCACATGACTTCACGAACACTCTTCTGTATCGACAGACTTTTCCAACAGACTTTGTTCTTTATAATTTACATCAAGCTCTTCTGGAATTTGCACATCCGGTAACTTCCGCAAACTTTCGTGTGGATACTTGTAACGTCTATTGTTCTGTGTAGACTTTAAAACGTATCGGTCTCCATCCAATACCTCGACCACCAAAAAAGGGCCTCTGAACTTTGGATCTAATTTCGTTTGCTGTCTCTCACTGTTTTTAAGCAACACAAAGTCACCCACACAGAACCTAATTACCTTAGCCATATTCTTATCAAATTTTGTCTTCTCATATCTAGCGACCTCTTCCAAGTTCTTAGCGGCCAACTCCCTTAATTTAATCTAGTCAATTTCAGTTTCGGTATCACTAATAGGAATCAACCCAAGTGGACGTGCAACTTTACCAATAAAAAGTTCTAGAGGACTACACTTAGTGCTACGATTAACTGTACAGTTAAGGGCTAGCTGTACATCCCCCAGTGCATCTTGCCACGATCTAGCACTTGTCTCAACAGCCGTCAACAGATTCTTTAGTGTACTCATAACCCTTTCGACTTGACCGTTGGCTCGACTTGCACCTGTTCCAATTAGATGTAATTGTATCTTTTGGTTAGAACAAAATTGCACAAACTTTGCGCCCGTGAAGCTGCACCCCTGATCGGCAATTAAACGTGTTGGCACGCCAAAAATGGCAATCGAAGATTTCATTGCGTTTATACAAGTATTAGCATCCAAAGAGAAGGTGTGAAACAGATAAACGTATTTAGTAAAAGCGTCGATTTGTACAATGATATGTTCTTTACGATCACTTTTTCCGCTCAATTTTCCCGATATATCTATGTGAACGGTATGCCAAGGAATGCTAATTTTTGGAATTGGGTGTAATTCAATTTGAGGTTTTCCTGACGTACACTTAGAAACTCTGCATGTAATGCAGTTCTCCACAAATCTTCGAACATATTTTATCATACCAGAAAACCAGTAATGATCGTACACCTTGTCTAGCGTTTTCTACCAACCTAGATGCATGATAGACTCATGTACCTGATTTATAACTGACCAGCGGAACGCACGAGGAACTACCGGTAAACAACGAGTTCTTGAATTCCTCTGAATCTTTCTATACAAAACATTTGATCTAATTTCATAAGTGGCAATTAATGCCAATGGTAAATCCTCATTCTTCAACTTAGTTAAGATTTCTGATATTTCTGGATCCTTTTGTTGTTCCGATAGAGCTGGCGTCGGTATGCAGTTCTATCGGAAACTGGGGATCAAAAATAATCAAAACAGGCTTGTTTGTTAATACACTGATGATTTTACTGCGACTTTCTTCATGCTGTAGCTGCCAATCAAAACTATTCTTTTCAGATGTGAGAAAATATAAAGGCTTCATCAGTTGTGAAAACCCCGGAATAAATTGACGAAAATATGACGCTAACCCAATGAACTGTCTTAGAGTAGCAACTGACTTCGGTGGAGGAAACGCCACTAGCGATTTTATTTTGCTTAAATTTGGACGTATCTCCCCCGCTTTTATCTCATAGCTAAGGTAACAAACTGTAGATCTCAAGAAAAAGCACTTCGAAATGTTAAATGAGAATCCTGCCTTCACTAGAACGTCTAATACAAGTTGCAACCGCTCATACGCTTCTTCCTTCGTTTCTGAAACAATTAATATATCGTCCATGTAAACGATTACAAACGAGTGAGCAAGACTGCCAAGTGCTTTCAATACAGCTCTATGAAACACTGAGGGTGCGTTCTTTAATCCAAAAGGCATCGAAAGAAATTCGTACTGCCCATCAGGAGTAACAAAAGCAGTATATTCAATTGACTCAGGGTGCATTGAAATCTGGTAATACCCGCTAGCCATGTCCAGAGAAGTGAAATATTTAGCTCCCCTGAGTCTAGCTATTTGGTCTGATATCAACGGTAATGGAAACTTATCAGCTACTGTATTTTTATTTAACTCTCTATAATCAACACAAAGTCTTGCTGCACCATTTTTCTTTTTTACTAATAATGCAGGACTAGCAAATGGTGAACTACTAGGTCTGATAACTTTATACTCGGTTAATTCTTTAATTTTAGCACGTACTAACTCCCTTTCGCTTGGACTAAATCTGTATGGTCGCCTTTGCACAGTCTTAGTCGAATCAATCAAACGAATATGCATTTCCCCAGTACTCACACGCGTTTGCGGAGTGCCTTCGATAAAAGATTTTGAGTGTTGCTTTAGTAATGATATTAAAATTTCTTTTTCATTTCCGACCATTTCAGTTTCAATGTTATCAAAATTAGTAGGTTGAACGGTTTCACAAACGTTCACAACTTTAGTTTGAACAATCTTAAAGTTATCGTAAGAAACTTCCACTAAAAACCCTTGAGCCAATATTTCTCAGCCAATTACAATATTTTTTTTCATACATTCGTCTGGTACTATATGAAACAAAACAACCAAAAAATTACCATCAATCATGACGTTTGATTCAACTTTTACAGTACTCTAAGTATTGGCATTACCTATTCCCTTTAACGAGATAACGCTATGAATCCTCTTACCAACTAGCTTATTAGAAACGCTTTCTTTAATTAATGAGCACTCAGCTCCCGAATCAAATGTAATTGGAAATCTCTCACCATTGACCAGCATACTCGATTGAGGCTCTACTATAGCGCACAGCTCCACTCTTTTTTCCGATCTTACTCCCAATCCGGTATTCTGCACTTTTTTTTGGCAATTACTGGCAATATGTCCCGGCTCCTGGCATCTGTAGCAAGTTACATTTGCCCTTCCATGACGAGGCTGCCCTGAACGCCACTCCTTTCCAGTTGTCGAAACCTGGAATCCCATTCCAGATCTACAGACTTGCTTTTTATGACCTAGTTTTCCACACTGATAACATTTGAGTTCCACAGTTTTAACACGCTTGGCCTCTGGTTCCCAGTTTGATGCTCTTTCAGCGCAGAGAATACTTGCAGCTCCGCTTGCAGTTCACGTCGATTGTTTACATGCGTTGTGTGTATCATTCGTTGCAAACGCCGGTCGAAATTAGCCATGTGCCCAAGAACCAGCGCGATAGAAATTTGTTCAGAACTCAAATTACGCAATTTTGTGCACAGTTACGTCACGCTGCGACTCGCAAAAACAGGCAAGCTTTCACCGTTCATTGGGCGACTATTAAGAAAATTTAAAATAACGGCGGTTGGCGTCTCCGATGTCTCGTATCGCTGCTCAAACAATTGTCTGAACTGTTGCCAAGTTAGTCCTGGGTAGCATATTTGTGATATCCACTGGGCCGCTGCGCCTTCCAAAGCTTTACTCAACGCTAATAGAAGAGCGCTATCACTTAACGGTTTTGCTCGTAAAATGATGTCGACCGTAGCGCACCACTGCGTGGCATCCACCCCAGCAATGTCCGGATTATATTTCGGCAAGCAAATCTCGCTAGTCTGTTGTAACTCGCTCGCCGGCATCTGTAGCCTCTTAACCAGTTCCAGAAAATTCCGGTTTTGCTGCTCTAACAACGCGAAGACATCCCTTGAAGAAGTTTGGTTAGGGCCGAATCCCACTTCTGATGTCGGAGAATTGAAGTCGTCTCCCTGCAGGTCGTCATTGTTGGTTGCTTGACCGTTCGGATTCTGGTGTTCCGTACTCAGGTCTGGCGGATGCAGCGAGTCTTCGTTGCCTTTGTTGCTCATTATTGTCTCTTAAATACCCACACGTGAACACCTCACGCCACGCCGGAAACACAGAACAGACAGCCGAGAGAGACCAGATCTAGCAACGCATACGAAGCCACACACAGCCTCAGTTCGCAAACTGAGTCCCCATTCTACCAGAACTAGTATCTACCAGCACAACCCATGGTCACACCTTAAGGTCTCATGCCTATCGAGATGCTACAGTGCTTCCTCTCCGACATATTAATATATTAACTGACAAGCAAATAATGACATATGAGGAAATCCTTGCGATAGAAAAAGTGGATGAGATCGACACCAATGAAGAAATATCTTCTGACAACGAGATCAGAGATTCTCATTTTAATGGAGAGGAGAAATCTGATCCACACAAAATTATCAAATATTTTGAATCGCTCAAATATAATGATATAATAATATTTATACGCATCCATAATAAAACACTATACAAAATACCTTGGCCTTACTCTCAAATTCACGAGGAAGAGGTAAACACCGAAATCACTGGTGAACAATTCTGTTTAGCGTGAGTACTTGTAAGATACTGGTTTATTCATACAAATCGTATACTAACAGAGTGTCTTATTTAAGGTCTGCTGTCGATGCATTATCGGCAGCAGCGGTCATAAACTATTGCTTTTAATAGGGGTATTTTTCTCACCCTTGCTTCTTATTATTCTAACATGATATTTCTTAGCGTAGGTCACTCTTAGTTCAATATGGTGTGATATAAATTTACCGAGCGTCTAAGTTAGACTCGTTGTCACGAGTTCATGTGTGAACACAAGGTATAATCTGTCTTTTTTGCGGCACCTCCCGTGTAATCGATCGGCCGCACTAACAATTTCAATTAATATAAACAAATTTTGATTTTGGTTAATATAAATTTATATTTTCACACTTGTTTTTACCTATATATTTATACCCTGAACCCATTAAAAATGGTTAAAATGGAAAAACCATTAGGGGATAATGCAAATGTATATTTCTTAATAAATTTTTTGTTTTTTAATTACTGAAGATGTTGGCAGTCAAAACGGTAATATATATATATAACAAGTAACAGGCTCAAGTCGGCAGTTCGTGATTAGGGGATCACCTGAAATCTCTTCTACCAACACTAAATGCAGCTCGGGATACGAGCTTGTTAGCTATAGCAGTAATAAAAATATATTAACAAAAAAAAACAGTTCCCTCAATGGCACTCGAGCTCGTAACAGACTGCACTACCTCCAACCGCCTCTACTCAATAGCCACTTCAGTATTTAAGACTTAATGAGAAAAAAAGATTAAAATAGCAGCATAGAAAACAATGCAACCGCAATTGCAATGGTGTTGGTAGAATTTAATAAAGACGCGTAGTAATGTGAGTGTGCTTGTATACAGAAATTCTTGCAATTTGCGCTAGCTGCCGCAAAAACGACGCCAGCCAAATAACTTTTGTGTTTCCTAATCGGTATTGATGAAGTTTGAACAGTAGATCTTATTGTGCTATAGAATATTTGTATATTCTTAAAAGGTAAATTGCTTTAAAATTGTGGCTTATATAGGCAATACAAATTGATTTATTTACTTGATTTATAGCTATGTGGTGGTAACGAGGAGGTGCCGATATCTATAAAATTAAAGATATTTGATATATGTATGTATATATCTATTATTCTAGAAGCTACATGTCATGTTTGGTGACTCTAGCTCTTATAAATTAAGAGATTTGCTCAAAAAACATAATTTTGATATGGATTTTTAACGATTACTTGGAAACGGGGCAAGATATCGATTATCGGAAACAAACTCCTACTGCGCGGGCATTAGGAGCACATACATTCCAAATTCCAAGTCTCTAGCTCTTATTGGTTTTGAGATTCTTGCCTTCATACATACGGACGGCAGACGGACGGACAGACGGACATGGCTAGATCGGCTTGGCTATCGATGCTGATCTAGAATACTTATATACTTTATGAGGTTGAAAATGATTCCTTCTGCCTGTATATACATTTGCACCCTTTTTACCCATTTTTAATGGGTTCTGGGTATAAAAACAATAACAATAATTTATTGGTGCCCGTAACACGAGACTCCCGTTTGGATGCTTGCCCTTTAAACAGGAGTGGAATCGGGTTTTATCGATGCGGCTGTTATCGTTGCAATTTGTGTTTCGTCAGCGTGAACGTAGGTCATCGCCCACACTCTGAGATGCATTACGACGCAGATTCTGGGGTTTTATACAAACACATCGTAACCACCGACGGGTACTGAATGACATCTACTGCTTCAGGTCCCTTGTGTTATATTCCCATCGGTACTCCATGCAGCGTCTCAAGTTCGTAGACACTGTTTCCGACCGCCCTCACGGCTCTGCACTTGGCATATTTGTGCCAGACCTTTGCGTTGCGCTTTTTGCTAAGTCACTCAGGATGAACATGCGCTTGAATATCTCCTGTCCAGGTAAGTAAGTTATTTTTGTGGGGACTTCAAATTGTAACTTCTGGTCCCTCTCTCATACAGCCTATGTGCACTATAAATTTCATGTTTATCGATACGGGCTCACTTCTGCTCATCCGAGTTGCTTACGGCCTTTAACCTACATGCCAGTATGTAGTCCGCTCCCTTTATGAAAAAATGCTGTCCGAACATAGCGAAGTTCCGATACTGCTGTGACCGCGCTACGCAGTAAAAAAAGGGATCAACCACTATAAAACCTATAATAAATGGCCAACTGAAGGCTTTATAAACTTGGCTGGTAGACTTTTTTAATCTCGTATATACAATATATAGATGGAACAGCTAGAAATAAATGGGTAGCACTTAATTTGTCCCAAATTAATATCTACATTTTTTTTCCATCTATATTTTGTGTGGTGTATCGCATAGTCAGTTGCAGCCGACTGCAATATACTTACTTGTGTATTTTATTATAATATAACATTTTTTAAATTTGGTTGTGTTTTATTGAATTCTTCATACGTAAAAGATATAATTGAATCAGTTTATTTTTTCTCATGGAGAGCGTAAGGCTTATATGCGACTAAGGCGTTCTTCTGATGAGGGGAGCATCACCTTTACCATCACCAAGTTTTTTCAGCGATATACTTTGAGCTACACATGTTGATTGTGTTAAAGAGGTTGCATTTCCATTTCTTCTTAGTTCGCTCATTGGCAGAAAACCTTAAAAATATGAAAATTTATCAGTTAACTGAAGGCTCTTGTAAGCAACGGAAAGTGTTTGACTATTACAGTTGCCACACATAAAGTTGTCGTAAATATAAACAAAATTTTATAAATGCACCAAATAAGTTTCTATACAGGGGGGCTTGTACATACTATACTACACTATACTTTATATAATACTATACTATACTTTATATGTCATGAAATAAATAATAATTTTCGGATATAATAAAACTTTTGGAAATAAAATAAAATAATATTTATTGATTAGTTGTGTAGTTGTGTGGATTTATTTTTTTTGCGCAATATCACCAAATTTTTTATACAAATGAAAAAAAGAGAAGTTCTCAACAGAACAAATATGTTAGCAAAAAGAAAATTGTTGGAGCGAAATATTTACCAGACATTATACAATCTATAATTCTTAATTTTTCACCATATTCACATAAAAATGGTTATGAATGCTTTGTATTTGGATGTTCTGGCTGCCTGAATGACACGCCTTGAATTGGTAAAACACATTGGATAATTCTTGAAAAGATTGGGTTTTGAATAAAAATGCATTACATTTGAAAAAATGAACTCCGAAATGCTGTAAAAATTGGAACATCAAAATAATAATGCGAAGTCGTTAAAATAAAAAGCGTGCTCATCCTCTCCTTACTGCTATAAATTCTTTTAAATCTTCTTACTCCTTTGGGCCTGACAATATTCCAAGTTGTCTACTCAAGGAGTGTAATTTTTTTTTTCTTCGTCTATTGCTAAAGCTTTTTAATCTATCCCTTGAATCTTCTTTCTTTCCATCTTATATCATTCCTCTCCACAAGAAAGGTGGTATGTCTGATATTCAAACTTACAGGGACATTGCAATACTAGCCGCTATCCCTAAATTTTTTTAAAAAATTATCATTTCGAATTTGCAGCATTTCTTTAAATCAGTTGTCTCCCCTGTTCAACATAGATTCGTAAAGAATCGGTCAACTAATACCAATGATGCTTTCTGACTGACTTCAGTTAGGCGTTTGACTCTGTGCACTATGATCTTTTACTTCTTAAACTTGACCGTTTGGGACTCCCTCCGTTTTTTTGTGCATTGGATTTCTTCTTATTTAAAAGGTAGGTCCCAAAGAGTAAGGCTGGCTACCTCAAAACAGGTCCACGTTACTTCTGTTGTTCCTCAAGGAAGTCATCTTGGACCTATACTCTTTTTATACCCTGAAGCCAGAAAATGGGTAAAAAGGGTATTATGTATTTGTGCAAATGTATGTAACAGGCAGGAGGAAGCATCTCCGACCCCATTTCTAACTAATTTTAAAATAATTGAAGTCGAAGAAGTTATAAGCAAAAACGTTGAGCCAACGATGATGCACAAAGAAATGTACAACAAAAATACTAAAAATGAAAATGTGAATAATAAAAAAGTAGAGAACAAAGTAGTGGAAAAAGTAGAGAGCAAAGTAGTGGAAAAAGAAGAGAACAAAGTAGTGCAAAAAGTAGAGAGCAAAGAAGTGGAAAAAGTAGAGAATAAAGTAGGGTAAAAGCAGAATGCAATACAGTAAACATAAAAAAGAACGAAATGGATAATAAAGAACAAGGTTACAACGAGCAAAGAGGAGAAAGATACGAGACAGAAAATTTTGAAAAACAAATGTTGGCAATAAACGTAATAGGCACAGACAAAGAAAGGTACAAAGTAGGAAAGGAAATATGTCAAAATAGTTTGGAAAGGTTTGAAAAGATATTCGAAAAATATTATGTAGAACCAGACAGACCTGCGGAGCCTAAAATATAAAACTCAATGAAAATTACTATTGAAAACGAAAAACCGTTTCGCTGTTCCCCAAGAAGGTTATCATATGCAGAATAGATAGAAGTACAGAAAATACTAGACGAAAACATAGCTCGAGGATACATACGACCAAGTGAGCCAGAGTATGTGTCACCAATTGTCCTTGTAAAAAAGAAAACAGGAGAGCTCAGAATGTGTGTAGACTATCGTCGGCTTAACAAAGTAACAGTGAAAGATAACTATCCAATTCCACTGATAGGTGATCTTCTAGAAAGACTAGCGAATAAAAAATTATTTTCAAAGTTAGACTTAAAAAATGGATAAAGAATCGGTTAAGTGCACATCATTCACTACCCCGCTATGACAATTTGAATACCTTAGAATGCCATTTGGATTAACGAATGCACCGCCAACGTTTCAAAGATATATTAACAAAATATTTGCAGAAATGGTGACGATAGGAAAAGTGGTGATCTACCTCGATGACATTATGATTGCTACAAAAGATTTAAATGAGCATTTAGAAATTCTCAGAGAGGTTTTTAAACGTGTTGTAGACAACAAACTAGAACTTAGACTCGATAAGTGCGAATTTTTGCAGTCTTCAGTTGATTATTTAGGTTATACTGTCACTGGAAATGGCATATAGGCTAATGAAGCTGGGCTAGAAGCAATTCGATCTTTTCCCATACCTACAAAAGTCCATGAAGTTCAAAGTTTTATCGGCCTATGCTCATACTTTAGGAGGTTTATTCAAGATTTTTCACTAATTGCAAAGCCATTGTATGATCTAACAAAGAAAGATAAGAAGTTTGAGTTTAAAGAAGTAGAACTAGATGCTTTCAATGCTCTAAAAAATAAGTTAATAGAAGCACCGATATTAGCAATATATGACCCTAGAGATGGAACGGAATTACACTGCGATGCAAGTTCTCTAGGCTACGGGGCGCTTCTGTTACAAAGGAAGAAGGATGGAAAACTCCATCCTGTTTTCTACTTTTCAAAACGAACAACAGAAGTAGAGTCAAGATACCATAGCTTCGAATTAGTGACCCTAGCGATCATAAATGCGCTCAAACATTTCGAGTTTATTTACAAGGCATTAAATTTAAGATAGTGACCGACTGCAATTCATTAACACTAACACTAAATAAAAAAGAAGTGAATCCACGTATTGCCAGATGGGCCCTTGAACTGCAAAACTACGATTATGATCTCGAGCACAGGTCAGGGAAGAGAATGCAACATGTAGATGCATTAAGTCGCACCAACAATATCCTAATAATTGAAACTAACACGTTCGAAGAAAATATTAGAGTATGCCAAGGAAAAGATGAAAAAATTAAAAAGCTCAAAGAAATGCTTACAGAAAAAGAAAGTGAACACTATGAAATGCGCAATGGTGTTATATATAAAAAGAAAAGTGATAGACTAGTATTTTGTGTTCCCGAATCCATGGAAGAAAATGTTTTATATAAATACCATGACGAAATGGGTCATGTAGGATTTGATAAAGTAACTGGTTAATAAAAGCTATTGGTTTCCCAATATAAGGAAAAAAGTAGAAGTTCATGTAGAAAACTGTCTTAAGTGAATAGCCTTTTCTAACAAGTCTGGTAAAACTGAAGGTTTCCTACATTCCATACCAAAGGGAACCAATCCTTTTGAAGTAATTCACATTGATCACTATGGCCCAGTCAATAGCAAAGACACGAAAAAGAAACATATACTAGTAATAATAGATGCATGCACTAAATTTGTTAGGCTATATGATACAAAAACAACTAGTTCGAAAGAAGCAATTGAAGCATTAAAGGATTATTTCAAAGCGTATAGTAGGCCAAAAAATATTATATCTGATAGAGGAAGCTGTTTTACGTCCAAAGAATTTGATGAATTCATCGAGGAAAATAACATTTGCCATACAAAAATAGCTACAGCCTCACTACAAGCCAATGGACAAGTGGAAAGAGTGAACAGAGATCTAGGCCCAATGATGGCAAAACTAATAAATGTAGAGAATAGTGAACCATGGCATAAGGTGTTGGACAAAGTAGAACACTCGATGAATAACACGAAGAATCGAAGCATCAATGAATACCCCAGCGTTATGTTATTTGGAGTCAAACAGAGAGGAACTAACATAGATAGCTTAAGCGAAAATGTTATAGAAGAAAATCAAGAAACAGCAATAAGAAACTTAAGAGAAATAAGAAAGAAAGCAGAAGTCAACCAACAAAAGACACAAGACTACAATAAAAGTTACATAGATGCAAAACGTCAGAATCCCAAAATATTCTCAAAAGGAGATTATGTAGTTGTCCGAAACTTTAATTCACAACCTGGAGTATCAAGCAAACTGATTCCTAAATTCAAAGGACCATATGTGGTGTCAAGGGTGTTAGATAATGAAAGATACTTTATAGAAGACGTAGAAAATTTTCAACAAACACAAATACCATATTCAGGAATTTGGGCAGTACACAATATGAAACCTTGGCTCAACGGTAGAAAAAATATTGTAAACAACGACACACAAGAAGAAATCAGTTCAGATAGTGATACTGAAATAAATTTAGAAAACAATAATGTAAATAATGTAAGTAATGAAAATGACAAAAGTAAAAATGAAACCAAGCAAAACAATACCGAAAATAAATTAAGAAAAGAAAATTGTCTAAGTAAATATGGCCAAAGTAATATTGTAACTAGAAGTATGTCAACGAGTATCAGGAGATACTCAACGTCAGAACGGCCGAATTGTAGTAATAATTAGCATGTAAGATTCTACTGTGATATAGCATTAAGTGTCCCACTGTAAATATAACTGTAATCACATCGAAGGCTTCGCTCAGAGAGCGAAACATTCGATGCTCTTACTCTCGCTCTGACACGAGCATAAGAAAAACGAGAACGATGGTGAAATAAAATGATCTGCGACGTCATTCTGAAAGTGACGCGCACAAGAACGGTTGCATTTTATTTGCGTCAGGCCATTCCTACACCTCTAAAAGATTGGTAGTTTTTCACATTCTTGAACCTAAATTTTGGATCAAACCTTAAGAAATACAGTGCCAAATTGCGTTCATAGCATAAAACATCCCACCCGTCAAACTTACTAAGTATTAAAAATCGATATTTTCTTCCACAATGAGCGTATGCAACATATTTTATTTTTATTAATTTGATTTATTGATTTATTCTTACTGGAATCCTAGAGCTACAAGGTTCTCATTAGATCAGTATAACTCCGCCCTTAACTGCTACATAATGTATGTAATTGCTCGCTCACGAGTGACACTCAATGTGAACATAGTGAATACATTAACAATTGATCCAGCAAACTTACTTGTTTTGATCTAAACAGCTCTGTAAAATCTAAGAGACTGCGAAGAGCGGTTCAGTCAAAGAACTCGTCCCTAAGAACTCAGTGGCAAGCAATGATAAACAAGGACTGATAAATCATAACTGATAAATTCGTATATTTAATCATTTGGAAATCGTACTTCCTAAACGTCAAAGCCAATGTTGACAATAATTTGAATTTTACAAAATTTTTCATAAACTTTTTCAAATCGTTCCTTCTTTCTGAATAATATTTATTTATTTACTTTGCAAAGGCCCCTCCTTATTTTGTTATCTTAAAATATTGCACTTCGAACTTTTGCATTGCTTAGCACCCTCAATAAACTTTTTGCTGGTCCGGCTTAGCCATTAATTGATCGTTACTTCATCAGTAGCTTTATATTTATATCTTTCAACTAGCTGCTAGTAAGGTGTACATAATGAGCGACTACAAGAGCATCCGGTAGGAAATACAGCCACGCAGTGGCAATCCTTAATGAAATTCGCGTGTCGCTGAATATAAGCTTTCCAAACGACAATATCAGTTATCGCGTATTCATGCTAAGAAATGTAATAGAGATTCCTGGCAAACTAATTTAAACATATGGTTTAGAATTAAGGGCAATGGAAGCAGGAGCGAAATATAAATCGAAGTAAAATTCCTTAAAAAATATCACCAGGGCCCAAGGCTTATTCTCACTAATGTGGTAATTAGATAAGGGTTAGTAGATCAATAAATGAAAAATTACTTTTGTACCTTAAAGACAAATTTCTATTATAGGCTTATTAGTAACTTACAAATATTTGAGAACATCCACCAACGAGATCGGAATCGAAGCGATTTAATTGAGGTCTTAAATATACCTAAGGTGTGCGTAATACGAGCAAAGCATAATGCACTTACCTAGTTTTACCATGATTTCCTTCCATACACGTTTTTTAAAAACGAATATAATAAAAACAAAAACACCCAACAGGACGTTAAATGAATCACTAATTGACCAAAAAAAATTTTTTTTGTGATCATAAAACAATATGCTTGCTATTTCCAAAAGCCATGTAATTCCCATTACAAAGCAAAGTTTTGTATTCATAATAAATCTTGTTTTATCCATAAAAAAGCGACTCCTCAAGGTATGTTTTTCAGTGTTTGAACTTTGCATTCTAAATATTTCTCTTTTTACTTTGTTGCAGTATTTCAACGTTAGCAAGAACAATACGAGATTAACGATAAAAAGTATTCCAAGAGGTCCAGAGAAAAACAGCAAGCTAGCAAATCCAACTGTATCATCTGGAAATGGAGAATTAATACTTTAATGCATATTAAAAAAAAAAAATATGATTTGAAACATACAGGTAAACCAACATCGGCCGTGTCCAAACATGGGTCGGATAGTTTCATTTAAAACATCGGATTTACTTAATGAAGCAGTTATTATCGTTAAAACTGTGGGCATACCCCAACCATAAAAAGAATACCATAAAAAAAGGGTTCGCTGCTCCCTTTTTTGTAAATTTGTGGATTTGGTTGATCTGTAAAAAAATTAAGTGAATTATCAACAATAAGACTTTTGTTTACAACGGAAATCTTTATAAATTTGCATATCCTAATCAGTGCAAATAAGAAAACTGAGTTTTAGCAATACTCTTTTAATTCTTGAAACCATAATAAATAGCAATATATGTATTCAAAAATAGTTATCAAAGTGTAATATTTTTTTAAAATTCAATTCGTAAAGTTTCTTTCTATTCCAATGTCTTTATTCTTAACCAATTATTTACTATAATAGTTATAACATATGAAATTAAAAAACTATTGAACCTATGAACCACGATTATCACAGCGTCTCACGAACTCAGACTGCTACAACAAACAGCAAGTAAGAGGTTCTAGTCGGGAGCTCCCGACTAGGGGATACCCTGAACCCCCTTCTTCTAATAGGTGATAGGTATAAAATGAAAGATACTTGATATATGTATATATACTATTCTAGAAGCTACATGTCAAGTTTGGTGACTCTAGCTCAGATTATTAACCGAAATTGCCCAAAAACCAGTATTTTGATATCGATTTTTTTCGATTACATGAAAACGGGGCAAGTAATCGACTATCGGGCGCTAGGAGGCCCTACGTACCAAACTTCAAGTCTCTAGCTCTTATAGGTTCTATTATTCTTATGTTAATACATACGGACGGACGGACGGGCAAACAACCGGACATGGCTAGAGCAATTTTGCTATTAATGCTGTTCAAGAATTTATACATTTAATGGAGTCGGCGATGCTTCCTTCTGCCTGTTACATTTGCATAAAAACATTATACCATTTTTACCCATTCAAATGGGTTCAGAGTATTACAAGTAAAAGGCACTAGTCGGGAGTTTCCGGCTAGAGGATCCCTGAACCGTCTTCTACCAACATCAAATGCAGGACTCAAACTCGTAACAGATCGCTCTACTTACAAATATTTATTACAAGATGGTTCGTTAGGAAGTCAGGAAAGATACTATATCCTGCGGATTGCCAAGTCCAATGGATTCATACTATGTAGTCTTCTTCTGCCCCTGCTGGGGTCTATCCTTATATTTCCAGTAGTCCTCTGACAAGGTTATTAATATTATACCAAGCATAATTCTACGATTAATTAAATAAATAAATCATCAAAAGTCTACTTTATTATGAAGTAACCGCATACGATGATCCCCATTTAAACCACGAAGGGCAAACAGCAGGAATTGTTTTTGTACAGGTTCAATTCTGTCTTGATAAATAGAATATTCAATAATATATAAAAAAGGCGTCTTTACCGTGTACGGATCGTCAAACCTTTTAAGCCATCTTTTGGTGAAACCCAAAACAATTCAGGTCTTACTGACCACGGTCTTAATGTGAGTCGCGAATACAAGTATATGATCAAGGATGACACCTAGATTAGTAACTACATTGCTGGTACTATTGACATGTTCGAGCAGACAGCTGTCGAAGATGATAAAAGCTATTTAATGATTTGGAACCGTTTAGATGTAAAAGGTTTTGACACAAAAATTGTAAGGCATGAATATCGGCTTGTAATAGATTATAGGAAATTCCTATGTGCAAAGAAAGCACAGTTCTACATTACCAGCATTCATTAGTGCTCCAGAGTGAGACAATATTGGGGGAATGTCATTGGGAACCCTATTATAACCTGATTACATTAAGAATAATATCAAATACTCTGAGATTCAGTTGAAAGATTGGCTGAGAAGCCAAGAATACAAAATTTATAAGGCAGTACGGGCTCATTAATGGATTTGGAAGCCTTACTAGCTATAGATGAAGTCAGTCTGCAATCTTTTTCTTAAAACAATCAATGGCGATGAAAGTTAGCTCAAGAAAGGAAAGCTGGGACAGTGAAACAATAGAGCTGCATAAATTTTGCAGTTGAGCTGTTATGATACTTTCAAAGTTTTTAGCAATAGAGGATAATTTGGAAATACCTCTATAGTTTTCGACATCATATTTACTCTCTTTCTTATGGAGAAGAATTATAAACGATTCTTTTGAAATGGTCGAAACAAGCTGTGTTTACAGATAATGCTATAAGTTTTAAAATAGGTTTAACCATCAGGGCCTGATGAGTAACCGACTTGATTGTGTTAAAGTCACCGAGTAGCGAACTTTCAGTTTAAACTGCATCTTAAACTCTATATGAGAGTTTAAGATGCAGTTTAAACTCTGTAACTGATGTGCATGAGGCTAAATTTTAATATACTTCGAGAAGGAAAAAAAGAATAGATGTTTTGTGTTTGGAGCTAATAAAGTTGAAATATTGCTTAGAAGAGCGAGAATCTCTGCACTATTGTACAGTATAATTTAATACCAATGGGAACATGAACAAAAATGCAAAAACTACCAAAGTTACTTTTACGCTCAAATGCTCGATTTTTAACACTTTGATACATTTAATATTGCCATTGCCAAGAAACGATACAAACGAACCAAACAAAGCATAAGTCAATGACTCAAACAGCCACATGAAGTTCATAGCTGCACGCACACATACGGCGAGCTAAGCAAAGCAACAAAATGTGTCAATCATTAAGCGAACACTCTTATGGAAAAAATTAAGAGGCTCTAGTCGAGAGTTCCTGAGTAAGGGATACCCTTAACACCCTTCAATGCCCTACGAGCTCGGCTGGTTTATCAGCAAAGAAATTAAAAATATAACGTACCTTGAATTGAACTCGAACCCGTTCCGACTGCACTACTTGTCACCTCCTCTGCTCGATAGCCATAGAGACAATTCGTGCTCGATTAAAAAACAAGTAAGAGGCTCTAGTCGGGAGCTCCCGACTAGGGAATACCCTGAACCCTTTTCTACCAACGCTAAATGCAGCTCGCGCTACGCGCTCGTTTGCTTCAGCAGTAATAAAAAAAAAAATAAAAAATAAAATAATTATTTCCCTTGATAGGACTCGAACTTGTAACAGACCACACTATTTGCAACCGCCTCTACCTAATAAATTCTGTGTTTCTTAACCGATCTTGATGAAATTTTCAACAGTAGATCTTATTGTACTATAGAATAATCGTGTATTCTCAATAAGACAATTGTATTAATATTGTGGCTTAAATTGGTGGGCTATACAAATTAGTTTATTTACATGTTTTATAGCTATGAGGTGGTGGCGGTTAGGTTATATATAGGATATATATACTATTGTAGAAGCTACATGTCAAGTTTGGGGACTCTAGCTTTAATAACCTAAACCTCAAAAAACTCAAGTCTCTTGCTCTTATAGGTTCTAAATTCTTGCGTTCATACATACGGACTGTCGGACGGACAGACCGACGAACATGGCTAGATCCATCAATAGCCAAATGCTAATCAAGAATATATATACTTTATGGGGTCGGAGATTCTTCTTTCTGCCTGTTACATATATTTGCACAAATACATTATACCCTTTTTATCCATTTTTAATGGGTTTAGGGTATAAAAGAACTAATTTAAAAAAACCCAATACAATGGAATTCTAATTACAATGCTGTTTATACATAAACGCACATTAATGTGTGTATGTACATTTATACAGAAATTCTTGCAATTTGCGCTAGCTGGTCAATATAAGCACACGTTTAATTAATAACTTCTTTCGCTATAACAGATTTTTATGAAATTTCAAGTCAGCATTGGATCTTATATGGGTATTCACATATTCTCATAAAGACAATAGCTTTAGAATGTCAATTTTGGAGACTCTACCTCCTAAAGAAAAAGATTTTTGTTCAAAAATGGAATTATCGATTATCACAAACAAGCTCATACTGCGCGGGCACTAGGAAAACCTACGTTCAATTTTAAGTCTATATAAGTCTTAATAGGTTCTGCAATCGACGCGTTCATGCAGGAAGTGTCCGACTAGGGAAACCGTCATCTGAAGCATCTTCTGCCAGCTCCAAATGCAGATATCGCTACGCGCTCGTTCGCTTAAGCATTAAAATAAAATAAAAATTGCTCCATACCGGACACGAACTCGCAACTTCATTTAACACACCTTAAGCACATACCAAGACTTCAATTTCGATAAAAAGATCACAGATCACGGTATTCGATACAATCGCAATTGGAATTGTGTGTAACCACACATTTTCTTTTAAATAAAATATACTTGACCCGTTTATACTATTCTAGAAGCTAAATGTCAAGTTTGGTAACTCCAACTCTTCAAAACTAAGATGCTTGCACAAAAAAGGATTTAATATCGATTTTTATCGGGAACAAGTTCGAACTCCGCGGGCTCTAGGAGGACCTACATACAAAATTTAAAGTCTCTAGCCTTTATAGGTTCTGGATCGAAGCGTTCAAACATACGGATCGACGGATGGAAAGACAGGCAGACGGGCTAGATCGACTAGGCTATTGATGCTGAACAAGTCGGGAACTCCCGACTAGAGCTTCTGAATAGTGTTTAGTTTATTGTGGTTTGCCGTTAAGTATAAAAACGAATACAAGCAAAGTCAATAGGCTAGGACCATCTACTTGCCCAAAAGAAGAAAAGACTCCAAGCTGAACTTTGTGTAATCCTTGTTGTATTCATGGTTCTTATAATAAATCAATTGATAGTTGTAAATACCCTGCATATCCTATCTTCTAACTCGGGTGGTTTCAACCATAGCCACACATGTCTAGGGGCGTGCAATTGTTTGCTTAGCCTGTATTCGGCTCGGTGGATAGAGGATTCTTCTTCTTGCCACTCTGGCGTACACACAGCACAACAAAATTTAAGTGCTCTGTACGAACAAAGACGAATAAGATGGATATAAAGAGATTGATTCTGTGTACACCCTATTTTGGCAAATTCTAGCCCATTTTACGATAGACATTTACACAGGAAATTAAGCTGGTGGATTCTGCAGAAGTCGCATCACATTAGCATGAGCAAACATTCATGCAAACATAAAAAGAGTGAAACAGCTGTTCGTTGTAAACAAGGATGGCAAGCCTCTCTTGCACTTGTCGCAGCTGCTAAAAAATGCATATTCTATATTATCTCACTTACTTGTTCTTTCGTTGTTGATCAAGGCGAAGCAATGAAATTGTTCTGATCCATAGCTAAATAACTTTTAACCAATATAATTTTGATTTATAAACGCATTATGACGAAAATTTTCTTTGATTCTTGGACATAGTTTCAAAACAGTTGCTAAAAAACATCAACAACTCAACATCTAGAGGCCTCGGCGAAATTTATAATTGCAGAGCAAATTAAATCTGAAATTGCCATTATTCAAGTGCAACAAAAATTATTGTGACTTATTATAATAGGGCAAATGCAAAACGCCTATGTGTGCTGACAATTTACAGCTCCCAAAATTCGCCGCTAGTTGACTTTCGCGGTCTCCAATTTGTGCGGTCATTCGCCGGCTCAGCTAATATATACGCTTGCACATAAGCAGCTGAAGAATTCGTCAGCTAAACAGTAAAATAAATCATGCAAAGCGAAAACACAAATGATACACACGCAAATAGGGTCCATTTTCTTAAGCACAAGGCAGCTGCATTGTTCGAGCGAGCCAAGGGTATTGAAAGGGATTTATCTGAGGAGAAAATGATTGCCTCTTGTGCCGTCGACTTAGAAGTTCGTCTACTGTTAATTGAACGAACTAAGTCTGCCTTTAATGAGAGGAGAGGAGATACTAAATCTCCTCTATTTAAATGCCATAAGCACTCATACACATGAACGAAATCTCGCTCTCTTCGAACTCTGTGATGGCTCAGTTCCTTGAATTTTAAGTCATGTTAAGAAATCAGTTCTGTAAGCATCATCATTGAAGTCCGTTCGTGTCGCTTAGCATTCATTAAACCTTTATATCATCCACACACGTCCACTTGAGATTAGATTCTTAAAAGGTCAAAAAAAAGCTTTGATCCAACATTTTGGCGTCCAACTAGTTTGTGGAAATTGGCGGCATATCGTTGCCGCACATCATTTCGTTGGAGAAAGGTTTTGTCGACAGCAACATTTAACCAACTGCATTGTCTTTCGGCATTCTGGAGTCGTTACAATTGCCATTCCTTCAATCTCGCTGTATTTGCTTCAGAACTGCATTCTCGTTGCCGTCGCGCTGGACACGCTCTGATTCACAGCTTCATTCGCTGCTGTTACTTCGTCGCTGGAAGCTCGCTGCCTTTGCTTGTTTACTGCACTTGCTTCGACGCTGCAAGCGACCCTTACATCGGTGAGCGCATCATATACAAGTCTTAGTTGTTCTGTTAACAGTCACATCGGTGAGAATGACATTATCAGATTAAAGTTAAAATTTTTTTTATCGGAACTGTCGTTCGCTCACATTGGAGATCACAACATTCTCGATACATATTGTCAACTCTTGAAGCAAACTTACGTAGAGATATATATTAAGGAGGTTTTGGAAGTACAATCTGAAATTGAATTAGAAGATCCTCAGGACAATGGACGTGCAGTGGTGGAAGACACATATATGAGTATCAATTTGTCCATCCAATCCCAACTGGATGATGTACTGCATAGCATCTCATTTGCTAACCTTGCTCCAATTCGCTCTTCGCCGCCATCGAGTCTTCCGCGATTGGCTTTGCCTGTGTTTAATGGGAAACGAGCTGAGTTCAAAAACTTCATTTCATCATTTAATCAGATTATCGGTCGTGAGTACTCTCTTTGTTTCTGTTTGAAGGGCCTTGCCCTACAGGCGGTAAAGGGATTCCAAGTGACTCAGGAAAATTATACCAAGGCTCTTGCTCATTTAAGTGAACGTTATGACAATCATACACTTAAATTTTTACAGTCTGCTGGACAATGCGTCAGCCCTGTATTTATCATTATCGTCATTGGGTACCGGATCAGATATTTCCCAAGCCATGTTGATATTCATCGTCATCGGAAAATGTGACCAGCAAACCCGTAACAAGTGGAATGAGCCTCTTGACTTACGTACATTGCCAAATTGGGCTCACTGCACAACTATTTTGGAACATCATTGTCAGTTTCTGCAATCAAGCGTTATCGCATCGTATCGAATGCTTGATTCTTCGAAACAAAAACACGTGTACAAACCTAGCAAGGGATTCTCATTCGCTATTACGAATCCAACATGCGTTGTTTGCTCCAGCTCCGACCATAAAATTGTACAATGTTCTCAGTTTCAAGACATGAGTCCTAACCTCAAGTACGGAGTCGTAAGAAGTGCTGGACTTTGCATTTATTGCCTTCAATCAGGACATTGGATGGCTCAGTGTCCTTCTAACAATCGTTGTCGAAACTGTAAGCACACACTACTGCATTTTAGACAACAGCCTGCATCATCATCGTCTACATCGCCTTCATCCATAGCGCAAATGTCCTCAACAACTTCTGCTGCAACGCACTCGCATATGAATCAATCGTCAGGCGGACAAACTATTCTTGCTACTGCAAAGGTACTAGTACAAAACTCATCAGAGCGTATAAACAAGACAGAGCATTGCTTGACTTATGTACCCAAGTCAATTTCATGACGGATCAATTCGCCCAACGGCTGCATCTACGCCGTGATAAGCATCAGTTCGAAATCCGCAGCAAAGGGGAGTCCTCGCCTAAAATAGCAACTGTACAATTACTGGAATTAAATCTCGTTTGTCACCATTTGGAGTAACACTATAGTTCTGCATAACGTCTCACATTGCCTACCAGCCGGATTCGGAAATCGTCACGTCAGATTGGAGGTTGCCCGCGAATACGCCACTTGCGGACAAAACTTTCCACAGGTCAGGTCGGATTGATCTACTTCTCGGTATGGAAGCATTTTTCGAATGCCTGGCTGTTGGACAGATCAAGCTCGGAGACAATTTGCCAGTACTTCAGAAAACGTTGCTTGGATGAGTTGTGTCTGGCAAGTATCGTCATCAGTCGGCTAAGCAGTCATCGTGCTTGCTTTCTGCGGAGGAGTCGATCGACTAAAATCTTCAATTACTGTGGAGCATTGATGCTATACAAAATTCTCCAAAGTCAATCAATCCGGAACATCGGCTCTGTGAAGATATGTATTCAAGGACAACACAGATGAATAACGGTAGGATTGTTGTGCGTCTTCCTTTCAAGGGAGATCCAACGTGCCTTGGGAATTCAAGCGATGTTGCACGTCGTCGTTTTTTATCGCTCGAGAGGTGCCTCAGTCAGCAGGCGCCTCTCGAAAAATATGAGAATTTCGTCCATATGACTTTAGTGACGAATCCGAGATCAAGTGAGCCACACTTTTGCATACCTCACCACCGTGTTTTTAAACCCAGCCGGGCATCAACGAAGTTACGAGTCGTGTTTGACGCCTCGTGCACTACATCGTCCCAGCATTCATTGAATGATTTGCTTCTCGTTGGCCCAACACTCCAAGAAGATCTGTATATACTTCTCCTTCGTTTTCGATTGGAACATTACGCCATCACAGCGGACATTACGAAAATGTATAGACAAGTTTTAGTCAGCCCAGTGGATCGGAAATTTCAATACACATTTTGGAGAGCATCCTCTGATGCTGATTTGCAGACCTTTTAGCTAAATACAGTGAACGGCCTCGGCCCCATATTTAGCAGTTCGCAGTTTGCAATATATAGCAGATCTGCATTTGAACGAGTTCCAATCATCCCGCCGTCAGAGACGATGAATCACTAAAGGATTTAAACTTTAATGAAAACGCTGTCACTAGCGCACTTGGCTTAGATTGGGATCAACGTCGTGATGTGCTACTATTTGAATTTAAACCCAAAAAATTGTATTCAACAACCACAAAGAGGACTATTCTCTCGACTGCGACTTCTCTGTTCGATCCATTAGGATTGCTGGCACTAATCATTATCGTCTCGAAAATTATCATACAGGAGCTTTGGCTGCTTAAACTCGCGTGGGATGAATATGTTCCGCAATCACTCCTTCAAGCATGGAGAAATTGCGTAACGTCTCTCAAGAATTGTCGTCGATTTCAGTACCCCGTTTTTGCTTGCAAGCTGAGCGCACAGACATACAACTGCACGCTTTTTGGGACGCATCAATACGTGCTTACGGCTGTTGCGTGTATGTGCGTTCTACGGACTCGTATGGCAATGTCCAGGTTCAGCTTTTGACTGCTAAATCACGGTTGGCTCCTGTCATGAAGCTGACACTCCCTCTATTAGAGTTAAGCGGAGCTCAACTTCTGAGCAAGCTATATACAACGTTCAAAAACATATTCATCGGCAAGCCGCACAGCGCGCATTTCTGGTCTGATTCACAGATTGTCTTGCACTGGCTGCAACAACATGCTATCACATTGTCGACATTTTTTGGAAACAGAGTATCCATTATACAAGATCTAACAGCAGATGGAAAGTGGAGACATGTTCCGTCAAAATTTAACCCTGCTGACCTCGTGTCACGTGAATGTTCAGCTAATGAGCTCCAGCAATCAATTTGGTTCACAGGACCTGCGTTTCTGCGTGATTCTGAGACTCAATTGCCCTGCCAACATTTTGACAATGATTTGGACATGGACATTATCGATGCTCAAAAACGGAAGTCTACATTTGCTGCAATTATAGAAAGTAATTATAT
Organism: Drosophila montana; assembly: GCF_035044405.1. Classification (NCBI taxonomy): domain Eukaryota; kingdom Metazoa; phylum Arthropoda; class Insecta; order Diptera; family Drosophilidae; genus Drosophila; species Drosophila montana. The sequence goes on along the minus strand of NW_026996297.1, from coordinate 939 downwards.
TCATATTTTCGGTATGAAAGGGGTGATTTCTGCCGTTCCGAAGATAGCACGTGGCCAACCCTATCTGGACTAAAGTCAGTTATGAGTCACTTTGATTCATAATATCGTCATAAAGGACTAGGCCTCGACAAAACCTAGAAAAAGAAAAAAATCGTCTTCATGCAGTTTGGCAGTGCCTAATTCAGGAGGCCCTCCAGGTTTCGTAAGGGCAGATTCAGTTGCGAGACCTAATAACTTGGTCCATCTAATGGTGCGGTCACTCCATGTCGTGCTAGGGACTACGATGCGGAACTATTTTTAGTATCGTCGCGTAAATGAAATGATTAAAATTAGAGAGTTATTTTGGGGCTCCTTTTAGCAGCCAGCACCACATGCATGTATAGGGTAGAATTAGAATTCTACATGGCAGGGCGGGTACAGAAAGAAGGACTTTAACATCTTACTTCTTCATCAATTGCTGCATCACATTTATTTAATACTATGGTTTATATCTTCCTGTCCCGTTCTCTGTCTACATTTTATTAAGTTACGACTAAGTTCGATGAAGCACTAAGACCCACCCCACTTGCTTTGAGCAAGGCCAGACCCCATAGTGGACAGAGTGTGCTCCGTACGACTTCCTTCTGTTCGTTGCATAATAAATGGCGCCCAACCATGAGGCATGAACAGTATTTGACCAGAAAGGTCATATTTAGCACGAAGAATGCTGATAGAACTGGGTAAAACCGAAAAGTTGCATGTAAGCGAATTTCGCGGTCTTATGCATGCAAATATGCTGTGGAAAAATGCTCTTAACATTCCCTTCCCTTCCTTTTTCCCTTCAAGCCATCCTCTATCCATTAGAATTTGAATTAGTCTCAGATCATATAATCTTTGGCCCTAGGAATTGCCGGTTTTCTGATGTTCGTCGGAGCCAGACCAGGAAATGGATTGTATGTC
>NW_026996296.1:0-520 GCF_035044405.1 Drosophila montana | reverse complement strand
TACAACGACACGATGTGTCGACTTATAGACCAGGTCATTCCATATCAGTTAAAGTCACACGTCTTAGTATATCTAGATAATCTGTTGGTATTATCAAATAGTTTTGAGGAACACTTTGTTTCACCATGCTGAGGATGCCACTCAACTGCGTAAATCAGGACTGACTATTAAAATTAAGAAAAGTGAATTCTGCCTCAAAAGGGTAGACTACCTTGGATAAGTAGTAGGCGAAGGTACTTTGCGAAATAATTCCGACAAAATGCGAGCAGTTGCGGAATTTCCGGTTCCTAAAACTCAGAAGCAGCTAAGGAGATTTTTGGGGATGACTGGATGGTAACAGAGATTTATTTCTCAGTATTCAACTACCATCTTTCATCTCACAGAACTGCTACGCAGTAAACCATATGAGTGGAATGAGAATGCCCAAATTGCATTCGTAGAAATAAAATCTAAACTCTGCTCAGCACCATTCTTAATATATCCTTGTTTCGAAAAACCTTTTTCCGTACAATGCGACGCA
>NW_026996295.1:0-519 GCF_035044405.1 Drosophila montana | reverse complement strand
TATAGCCTCTGCCCACTCAACACATTTCTGAAAATGTCACATTTTTGCAAAATGTGTATAATGCGGCCTGTACGTTTCCCCATAAGAAAACACATTTCACACATTTTTAAAAATGTCACATTTTTAAAAATGTGTAAATTCGCCCCGAACATTTCGTGTATTTTGCGATGATTAATCGAGATTTCTATCGATGTTGTGAAAAATGTAAACATAAACCAACTGATATTGCAACGAAGGCAAGCGGTAACTTTAAATTTTAATAATCCCACAGTTTTTAACATTTAAAGTTGGCCAAATCTCGCAAAGAGTCAATTAAACGGAGCCCCTACTTCGGGGCCGTATTTTTTGACTTTTCGAAGGAAATCTGTGCGGCGCTTATGTAAATTAAAGCAACTCGATCAGCTGTTTATTTAAAGAAACAGTACTTTTGCCACTCACATGTTACCGAAAACCGGTGGAACACCAATATGTAAAACTTGAAAATGTGACATTTTTAAGCCCAGTGGAGAAAGGCTATTA
>NW_026996294.1:0-5120 GCF_035044405.1 Drosophila montana | reverse complement strand
AAGATTCCAATAAGTCGCGCCTACTGTTAATAAAGACTTATTTAATTATATATATATATATATATGTTGCTTATATTATGTGTATAGTGTTAGTATTATATAGTGTATCTTAATTTATATGTGTGTGTGCTAGCCAGTTTTGCCTTAAGTTTATTTAGTTTGTTTAGTGTTGATCCTCCGCGTAGTGAGAATGAAGTTTAGTGGTGTCTGTAAAAGATATCATATAAGTTTGTGTGCAATATACTTGAAAAATAATATTATTTTATATAATTAAACAAATTGAGAACTGTGGTGGCTTTAAAAGACTGCTAAGCGTTTAGTGCGTATCGCTTTGATGTAATTCGATAACTGAATAGAAGCCAGAGTTATGCTAAGACGGCGAAGCGAGGAGAATTCGCTCCAAAGCGAGTGATAAAGCTTTATTGCGCTCTCGCTCCGCCCTAAACTTAACATACATTAGACTTCAGGTTTTTCAAATTCATTTTTAAAATTAATGCGCGGATATGCGCCAACACCGGCCACCATGAAGCGCTTGGGGGCTTCATTCCATGGTTTAAAATTTCCGCCACTAGCCGTCTTAATTTCTGCCACTCTAACGACGCCGTCCTCTCCTGCGTGCACTGCCGTCACTCTGCCGATCAGCTACTGCTGGGGCGGCAGATTGTCCTCGGCGACCACCAGCTCTTCCACGACGACGTTTGGCAGGCGACGGTGTCACTTGCTATGCACTTGGAGTCCGAGCACATACTCCTTTGACCATCGCCGCCAAAACTGTTGCTTGAGCAACGAGACAGGTCGCCATCGATTCAAGCAGGTGAGACCCTGCTGGTCCGGGGTCCCCTCTGCTGGCAGAGCCCTTAATGGGCCAGTAGGTGGCCTGGCGTTAGAGCCTCGCCATCGCTTGGGTCCCCGCTTATTGCTCCCAGGGGCCTGCAGCAGGCTGCCTACCGTCCGTAAGAGTAGATGCTTTGCAGACTTCACACCTGCCTCCCGCAGACCCCCGAAGTGCGGAGCTCTTGGCGGTATGAACGCAAATTCGCATCCGCTTTTTGATGCGAATTCGGGAATTGCGTCCGCCTCTTCCTCGATTCGAGCTCGTAACTCCAGGAAGTGGCAACTTGATCCTACGAAGTTCGTCGCGTTGTCGCAATGGACGGTCTGACGAACCTTTGAAAAGCCATTAAAAATGTATTAGTGGATAAGTCAGATACTAGTTCTAAATGAACCGCTTTGGAGGCGAAGCAAACAAACAGTGCTATGTACGACTTACACGTAGGCTTTCCACGCATTCGAAAAGTCGTGCTAATTGGGCCACAAAAATCGACGCCACAGATAGAAAATGGGCGGAGAGCTTTGAGTCGATCTGCTGGTAAATTTCTCATAATTTGTGTCAGCAGACGAGGTTTGCATTTAAAGCAACGGATACATGATCTCACTGTCTGACGACAGACCTCTTGAGCGTTGATTAGCCAAAGTCGCTCACGAAGAAGACCAGCATGACAATTCGTCAAATGCAGGTATCTTATAAAAATTCTAGCGAATTGCGAGCTTTTTATTAAAAGTAGCAGAAACTTGGCATCGTATGAAATAGGGGTATTTACAAGTCGTCCCCCTACTCGCAACAACGAAAAGAGCCTAAAGATCCATTATACTCATGTATAAATGGATTAAGACGCTACAGACCCACGCGTGTGCCCTTTCGAACTATATCTATATCATCTTTAAATTCAACTCGTTGGATGACTTCAACCATTTTCTCGAAAGCTTCTTTCCTTTCGAGCGCCGTAGGGATACTCTCAAATTGTACTTCTCGATTTTTACATTTTTGAATAAAGCGGAACACATAAGCAAACACTCTCAGCAGCCTGGCATGTGATAAAAAGCTATCGATAGTTGTCAAGATATCTGGTCGGTAGCTGCTAGTCCAACAACATCCCATCTGTCATTAGATGCTGGTTAACCGGCCAGGATTCACTTGGTTCCTTCAAAAATGAAGGGCCATCGATCCACATCGACGCAAGTAGTTCATCGACTTTGTAGGTACATGGCGCCATTCAGCCTTCTCTGTCCATTCTTGGATTTCAGCCACTCGATTTGACACAAATGTTGCCAAAGACGAAGGATGTGACTGAACCAATGAACAACTTCATCAGAAGTCAGACCAAAGAACCGTCCGTTCAATCGGTAATCTTATGAGATTTCTGATTTGATGACAAAGATCTGCGAGAAGGTAAGCCTCACACAGCTCAAGTCGAGGAAGAGTCTTCGTCTTGAGGGGGGCTACTTTAGATTTGGATGTCAACAACGAAATACGTCAACCTTCTGCAGTGTGGCTGCGTATATATACGCATGCGTCAAACGCTCTGATTGAGGCGTCGGCAAAACCATGTATCTCGATCGGTGAAGTTGGCTCTGTAAACACGAATCGTGGTATCTTTGTTCGTTGCAACTGAATCAGAGTAGATTTCAGATGCTGCCACGAGTTATCCGAACTCTGAGGGACAGATTCATCCCAGACTAACTTCTGAAGCCAGAGCTCTTGGAGTAGGATTTTTGCCTTGATTGTCAGAGGGATTAACAAGCCAAATAGCCGCGATGTCACCGAGAGAATGTTCCGTTTTGTCGCTCTAAGACCCATGAATGAATCGTCAATCTTAAATTGAAAGGCATCTTCATTCGGCAACCACAACTCGCCAAGTGTTTTGGTTGTGTCAGACTCTGATACCGTTATCGACTTAGCTGCGTTTGTTGCGGAGAAGTTAGGAGAATTCAAAAACCATTTGGTTAGTTCGAAACCTGCGCTTTTGAGTATTTTCGACACTGCAGACTTATTTGTCTGAAGGTTCTCTACGTATGAAGCACCAATTAGTAGATCATCGACGTAAAATTCGTGCCTGATAACGTCAGCAGTTTTAGGGTGTGATGACTCGCTCATCTCACGGGGCAGGCGCAGTGCCGTAAGTAACGGTGTTTAACCTGAAGAACCTCAAAGAGTCAGATGGGTTCTTTCTCCACACTACGAGCTGGACCTGCCTATACATCTTTTTGATGTCAGCTGTCAACTCACATTTCTGGAGTCGAAATCGAAGCAGAGTCGAGTACAGCTCCTCTTGAATGGTCGGTCTAACCATTAGAAGGTCATTCAACGCAATGTGAGACGATGTCCGACAGGATGCGTAGAAAATAATGCGTAACTTTGTGGATGTGCTTTGTGGTCTTAAAACAGACTGATGCGGAATGAAATAGTGTGGAGTACTTTGAATCTGATCATCTATTTCAGACATGTGACCTAAACTTAAATATTCCTCCATGAATTCCAAGTACATGCGCCTAAGCTCGGGATCTCGAGACAAGCGTCTTTCAACCGACAAAAAACAACGCTTAGCAACCTCAAAGGAGTTACTAAGCTGATTGGGATCTGATTTAAATGGCAGTCTTACTTTAAATCTACCTGATGGCAGTATTTCCAAATTATCTTGAAAGTGGCTCTCACATAACTGCTGTTCAACTGTTCGGACCTTTTTGGCTGAAGGTAACTCTTCGAATGACCTGTGATATGCGCACATATAGACTACATACTGTACTCAAAATATATCAAAATGTCACACTGTAACACTTTGTTGCTGTGTTTACATATGCACATTCCAAGTGCATACATATGTAAGATGACCACACATATATGTGTGTAGGCAACAACGCAGCGTCAGCGTTCCCACGCTAGCCGGCTGCGCACTACAATACATAAGTGCACATAACATACTCTCTCTCAGCGCGGTTCTCAATGCCGCATACATATATAAGTATATAATATAACAGCTCCGCTGCCGGCGTCGCTGGCAGCGCAGTTCGCGGGGTCTTAGCTAAGTAGCACCTAAGTAAAGATTGTAAGATATATTCAAACACGAATAGCCACAGAATAAAGTTTGCATTGGAGCAGAAGCTCCAATGAATAAATAAACAATGTTTGGAACATTTTTACCACATGGCGACCGTGACATGGTCAGTAATCCCTGATTGGAGGCAGTAGAAGGAAGGAAAAATTCAACAACAACTATTACATTCCATCTTTAATGAACAACAAGAACTTCAACAACAACAGCAGCAACTTCATCGATGGAAATACATGAAAAAGTAAACAACAACTATTACATTCCATTTTGAATGAACAACAAGAACGTCAAACACAACAGCGGCAGCAACTTACGTCGATGGAAATTAACACGGCGTTGGTACTAAAATAGTCTGAGTGAGTAAGGTGGTTACAAAAGTGCGTCGCAAATGTCCATACGCATCACATTAGATGAGTATAGGGCGAGAAGATTATCGGCCAGTGCCCCGGCCGTTGATCAAAATCAAATAAAAAAAAAAAAACCAAGAACTCGAGGCGGCATACAGCTGCGTATAAAACAACGCAAAGCTGAGATATGCAAGGACCACTCTACAGCATCGATTTCAGTTAACTTGCCAACGGAAGAAGACTAGCACCAGCCCCGCTAGCCAGTAAAGCTGGCAAACAACAACCTGTGCGAAGACCAGCACCGGTACCGCCAGCGCAACAAGCTGTGCCATCGAGATAAGTGCGGGAGGCACTCCGCTACTTGCGCCAACGAGGGATCATCAGCGTGCCACATCCGGCGACGCCCAGCTGATGCAGCGACGAACAACAGATGCTGCGAATATACAAATATTATTTTAAATTATAAATATATACAATTTGTAAAATTGAGCAATTCATTTCTGCCCGATTAAGCATAGCCCGTAAAGCTATGCGAACCGATAGGTAGGATACTGTAAAAACATTAATTATCCCATGTACGAGGATAATAAAATAAGTAAATTTTAATCTCAAAATAAGCCATATATATATGGCATAAGATCCCCAATAAACTTATATATAAATTAAAAAAAAAAGGAACAGAAAAAAAAATTAAATACATATATTTGGTATTTCTATGGCCACTCCAAAAATTGAAAAAAAAATTTTTTTAATATAAAAAAAAAAAATAAAACTACGACAGAAATAAATGCTCCGTCATGCTCATATCAGTATATGAGTTCCAATCCGCATATATAGAAAAATTCGGCACAGTATCAAGTCCACTCTATTCATGTTCTAAAAT
>NW_026996293.1:0-1204 GCF_035044405.1 Drosophila montana | reverse complement strand
CAGGAATACCTAAAGCCTCGCTGACAGACACACCGGCAGAGACAGACAGGTAGACTTACAGACACACAGATATGTAGACAGAGAGACAGGCAGACGGACAGACGGACAGACAGGTAATCAGATAGACAGACCGGCAGGCAGACTGACAGATAGGTAGACGGTCACACAGACCCACAGACTCGCAGACATAGGGACACACAGGAAGAGAGAAAGATACACAGAATGGAAGGCAGACAGATAAGCAGGAACACCTACAGCCTCGCAGGCAGACATACTGGTTGAGACAGATAGGCTTATATACTGACAGACAAACATGCAGACAGAGAGACAGGCAGACGGGCAGACAGGCACATAGATAGACAGGCACACAGATAGACAGGCAGAAAGGCAGACCAATAGACTCGCAGACAGTCAGACGCCCGGGCAGAGAGAGAGAGAGGCAGACAAGCAGACAGACAGGCAGACCTCCCGGCAGACATATTGGAAGAAAGGCACACGGTCACACAGACCTACAGAGTCGCAGACAAACAGACACACAGGAAGGGAGAGAGATACACACACAGTCAGGCAGACAGATAGACAGGAACACATACAGCTACGCAATCTGACACGCCGGAAGAGACAGACAGGCTGATATACAGACGTGCAGACAGAGAGACAGGGAGTCACGCAGACAGACAGACAGACACACAGATAGACCCACAGACTCGCAGACATACAGAAACACAGGAAGAGAGAGAGATACACAGATAGGCAGGCACACAGATTGGCGGGAATACCTAAAGCCCCGCAGACAGACAAGCCGGAAGAGACAGAGAGGCTGAGGTACGGACAGACAGACGTCCAGACAGAGAGACAGGCAGACGGACACACAGTCACACAGATAGACAGACAGAAAGGCAGACCAATAGATTCGCAGACAGTCAGATGCACGGGAAGACAAAGATTGATAGGCAGACTGATCGGCAGACAGATAAGAAAACAGGCAGACGAGCAGACGATGCAGACTACACAGACAGGCAGGCAGACAGATTGGCAGGAATACCTAAAGCCTCGCTGACAGACACACCGGCAGAGACAGACAGGTAGACTTACAGACACACAGATATGTAGACAGAGAGACAGGCAGACGGGCAGACGGACAGACAGGTACATCAGATAGACAGACCGGCAGGCAGACTGACAGATAGGTAGACGGTCACAC
>NW_026996292.1:0-1232 GCF_035044405.1 Drosophila montana | reverse complement strand
TATATATTCTTGATCAGCATCAATAGCCGAGTCAATCTAGCTAGAGGCTTGAAACTTGGTATGTAGGGCCTCCTAGTGCCCGCGTTTCCGATATTCAATAACTTGCCCCGTTTCCAAGTAATCGTTAAATATCGATATCGATTTCCTGTTTTTTGAGCAATTTTGGTAAATAATTAGAGCTAGAGTCACCAAACTTGACATTTAGCTTCTAGAATAGTATATATATCAAGTATCTTTCATTTTATAGCTATCACCACCTCCCCGCTACTACCTAATAGCTATAAATGAAGTAAATAACCCAATTTATGCTTCCCGCCAATATAAGCCACAATTGAAATGCAATTGTCAATTTGGGAATAGTCGAGTATTTCATAGTACAATGAGATCTACTGCTGAAAATTTCATCAAGATCGGTTAAGAAACACAAGAGAAAATGTGTGTTGGCTGCCACCACGTGATTGCGGGAGCTAGTGCAAATTGCAAGCATTTCTGTACACACACACACATTCATGCGCGTCTGCTTTGAATTTTATCAACAGCATTGCGATTGCGATTGTATTGTTTTCTGTGCAGTTATTTTAATTAGTTTTTTTTCTCATTGAGACTCAATTATTGGTGTGGCTGGTGAGTAGAGGCGGCGGCAAGTAGTGCGGTTAGTTGCGAGCTCAAGCCCTGCCAAGGAAACAATTTATTTTTTAATTTTAATTTTTCTTTATGGAAGAAGAGGGTTCAGGGTATCCCCTTGTCGGGAGCTCCCGACTAGAACCTCTTACTTGTTGTTTATAAATTATTGTTGACATTATTTGAGCTTGGCTGCAGAAGGCATTCTGCTCTAAGGATTGTCGCTGCTGTTAGCATTATTTGAATTCCGCTGCGGAAGGCATGCGATTGTTATGATTATTCATTATTCGGCACCTCCAATGGGTGCTCATAGCCCAACGTGAGGACCTTTTCAAAGGCTATACATTGTCCTGCTTGGACCATACCCCCGTAGTAAAAATGGTCACGTTGGCCTGCTTATTGTGCTCGATGACTTTAGCAAGTATCATTGGCTACAGCCCTTAAAAAAGTTTACATCCAAGCATACATCCCATACAAGAATTTTAATTGCAACAAATCATTCACAGTTTTGGCGTGCCTGAAACCATTGTCAGTGACAACGGCACCCAATTCAAGGCCCACGAATTTAACGCGTCCGAACTAGGTATCAAGCATGTATATACTGCTTTATA
>NW_026996291.1:0-10204 GCF_035044405.1 Drosophila montana | reverse complement strand
ACGCCGACCCCGCGAAGCAGGGATATATGTAGTTCCCCAAACGCAACAAGCGACTGCCCAGGGAAAAAAACAAAAGGGCATGACGTATGTACCAGCACACTACTCCTTGAGCTGGGAGCTATTCTGGACAGGCTCCTCGCGACTGTTGGTGGCAAAAAGCCAGCCGTGTGTCATATAAACCACGGTATTAAAGATGACCTTGCCAGGATGAAGGAGATCCAAATGCGCACTGGCTAATGCACATAGCACTAGCAGAGAGAGCGCAGTGCAAACATCCCCGGCGCCTTTACAAACACGGAGGAAAACCTCGCAGATAGGTGCTGAGTGCAACCCCAAAGACCAACAGGAAGGCGAATCCAGTAGAAGCCCGAACATCTCAGCGCCGAGATGCGGACAAGCGCGGGACCACTGAAAAAAATGAGGCCACAGATAACCACAAAGGGCCAGGCAACAACAAATGGCAAAAAGTGGGAGCCAAAAAGAACGAGAAAAGCAACACTCAGCCGCTAAAGAGAAGTTGACCAGATGCCATATTGGTCAAATGCCGGAGCCCAGAGGAATATGTCAACGTGTTCAAAACTGTACAGGCAAATCAAGACCTACAGCAGTACAGAGAGAGTGTTAGCGCCATCATGCGGACTGCAGCCGGAGAACTCATCAAACTACAGAAAGCCGTCCAGGAGGCCGTGGGGATTACTGCAGACGTCAGAACGATCTCTGACAAAGTCTTCATAGAAATACGGGACATATCGGAATGGTAAACCAGCGACGACATGCTAGGAGCCGTATTTGCCAAAATCAAAGGAGACCTGCTGAAGCCTCACCAAAGCTAAGGAAAGCATACCGCGGCACAGAGACGGCTACTATGCTACTGCCCAAGAAAGTCGCAACTTCTGGAGGTAGCAAAGATACGCATTGGATGGGCGGTATGTCGTATACGCCAAAAAGTGGAGCCGAGGCGATGCTACGATAGTCAAGTGCCTGGACTTTGGGCACACGGCTGCACGATGCCGAAGTAAGCACGACGCCTCGAAACTGTGTTTTAATTGTGGAGAGGTTAACCACTCGGCGAAGGAGTGCACCTGCAAGTCAAAATGCATTATTCGCACAAGAAACGAGACCGCGAACACGGCACACAATACCCTTAGCAGGAACTGCCCGTGGTTCATTAAGGCGTCGCAGCCAACAGCCAAAAAATCGAGTTAATTAAAATTAACTTGAACCACTGCAGAGCGGCCCAGGACCAACTCGACCAAACCACTCGGGAAGAGAAAGCTGACTTCGTCATCGGTACCAAAAAATACTTCGTCATCACGACCCTGGACGTAAAGAACGCGTTTAATTCAGCTAGCTGGATCAGTATCATACGCGCACTTCAGGGACTCCAGATATCCGAGAACCTGATAAGCCTGATTACGGACTATTTCTCCAATCGTGTGCTCCTGTATGACACCTTTGCAGGACAGCGGAAGCACACCATAACTGATGTAAGACGCAGTTCTCGCATTATTGGCTTTGCGGACGACATTGCGGTGGTTACGGCAGCAAGGAGCTGCCTGCGGTTGAGGAGAAAACAAACACTGCTATCCGCCATGTGGTGAACTGGCTCGCTACCAATGGCTTAAGACTGGCTGCCCACAAGACGGAGGCAGTACTGGTCAGCAGCCGTAAGATAGTGGAGACAGCCACAGTATGCGTCGACAACTGTCCCGTACACTCGAAGCCAGCCATCAGATACTTGGGAGTAATGATGGACCATCGGCATACGTTCAAGCACCACCAGGAGTTCGTCAGGGGAAAGGCGGCGAAAGCCGCGAATGCAGTAGTCAGGAAGATGGCGAATAATGTAGGCCCGCGGCAGAGGAGCAGGTGGCTGATAGCAAGTGTGATCAGGTCGATCGTACTGTATACCAGCTTACGGCCGAAGCAGCAAGGCTGCATACCGCAGGTGGGCGCTACGATCCCTCAGCTCCTACCTTACTGTCTCCGAGGATGCAGCACTAGTGCTGGCCGGAATAATCCCACTAGAACTTCTGGCAATGGAGACAAGGAGCAACAGCCCCCAAACTTCAAGGCGGGCTGAAACTATGGAAGAATGGCAGGCGAGGTGGAGAGCTACTCCCAATGGCTACTGGACACGATCGCTGATCCCGGGAATAAGGCCTTGGGTAAGTAGAAAGCACGGTCAAACAGATTTATACCTGACTCAATTACTAACGAGACACGGCTGCTTTAAATCCTATCTATGTAGGTTTAAACTGGAGACGGACCCATTTTGCACACCCTATGTGCGGGTGAACATGTCTTTTCGTCTGTCCAAGTTTCTCTGCTGAACGGGAAGAGCTTAGTCAAATTATTGGGAGACCTCTTATAGTCAATGACTTAGTAGATATCCTTTTAAGCTCGCAAGACAATTGGATTGCTATTAGCACCACAGCGGCAGTGATAATCAAATCCTTGCGTCGCGTCCTAGCTGAGTCTTTCATTCCATCTACCCCTCGTGAAGTGATACCTTTCGGTGGTGGCATGAGAGGGATACGGAAAGAAACTGGGTTTTTCGTGTGCCCCACATTTTGCCCTCCTAAACAAACAAAAACAAACGAGAAAGAAGTGCTATCTTCGGCACGCCGAAGATTTAATACCCTTGCAGACCCAACCTTTTCAAAATGCTCATAGTGCTTTGCCCGTATCTAAGCACAGGGAAAATAGTTAATGCCGAGTATGGTTAAGATATCTTAAAAAACAAAACAGGTTTCCATACAACAACTTAATTTTCGACCGATCGTTCCTATGGCAGCTATATGATATAGTTACCCGATGTGAATAAGATTTTGCATAAGTGGAGGGAGCATAGTAAAACTAATAAATGCCGAGTTTGGTCAAGATATCTTCAAAAACAAAAAAAATTCCATACAACAGCATAATTTTCGACCGATCGTTCCTATGGCAGATATATGATATAGTTGTCCGATCTTAATAGGATTTTGCATATATATGGGGAGCGTAGTAAATCTAATAAATACCGAGTTTGGTCAAGATATCTTGAAAAACATAAAAATTTTCCATACAAAAATGGCAGCTATATGATATAGTTCTCCGATCATAATAGGATTTTGCATATATATGGGGAGCGTAGTAATACTAATAAATGCCGAGTTTGGTCAAGATATCTTGAAAAACATAAATATTTTCCATACAAAAACTTAATTTTCGACCGATAGTTCCTATGGCAGCTATATGATATAGTTTCCCGATCTTAATAGAGTTTTGCATATATATGGGGAGCTTAGTAAAACTAATAAGTACCGAGTTTGGTCAAGATATCTTGAAAACATAAAAATTTTCCATACAAAAACTTAATTTTCGACCGATCGTTCCTATGGCAGCTATATGATATAGTTGTCCGATCTTAATAGGATTTTGCATTTATATGGGGAGCGTAGTAAAACTAGTAAATACCGAGCTTAGTCAAGATGACTTAATAAACAAAAATGTTTTTCATACAAGAACCTACTTTTCGACCGATCGTTCCTATGGCAGCTATATGATATAGTGGTCCGATCCAGCTGGTTTTGACATATGAACTGCGTGCAACAGAAAGAGGAAATTCTGCAAAGTTTCATAAAGATAGCTTTAAAACTGAGAGACTAGTTCGCATAGAAACAGACAGACGGACATGGCTATATCAACTCGGCTGTTGATACTGATCAAGAATATATTTACTTTATGGGGTCGGAGATGTCTCCTTCTATGCGTTACACATTTCACGACAAAATTATAATACCCTCTGCAAGGGTATAAAAACACAGACACACAGATACACAGACATACAGACACACACACAGACACACAGGGTCACAGACACACAGCAACACAGACACACAGACACACACAAACACACACACATATATGTGTGCAACGTCTGCATATTCTGCCATTCCTTTATCTATTCCTTTATCTTACGATATGTACATTCTCAATGTATATGCTTTAAGTGTATGCATATATACATGCTCTCGTTCTGCCGCTGTACTCAGCGACTGAGACTTACATACAAAAACTCTAATGTTAGACTTAAGAACAAACATATAATTGAACGACACATCAGTCGAAACAATATCATTTACGTCTTAGGACGTATGCCAATAAACGATCAATTAAAGGAAAACGGTTTGATTAATTTTACATGGCGACCGTGACAGTGGTTTGCTGTTTGTGTTTTAAAAACAAAAATGACCAGAAATTAATATGTTGAAATTGTTGTGAATAAAAAAATAAATAAATAATAATGCATAATGAGACTGCGTCAAACAAAGATTGATTAATAATATGAACGAATATTGCAATATACATTGTGAAACATGTCGAAAGTGACAAGAGACAACATCAACAACAACTAAAAAAATCTGAATCAACGACAACAACTGAGAAAACAATTGCAAATTTAACAACAACAGCAGAAGCAACTTAACAGATGACACGAACGTGTAAACAAAAAGCAGTCTGTGCGATGACCAGTACCGGCACCGCCTGAGCCCATAGCCCCCGGACACCAGCAGCTGATCTCCCACGAGAGCACTGCATATGCCTGTGAATAGGTTTTCTGAAGCTTGTTTAAGTCCCTAAAGGGGTATGTTCTTTATTCGAAATACTCGATCGAGTATGGTATCCGGTTTGCGATTTCTTTGACAATAATTTCAAAATGTTTTCCGCCAGTATATTAAGATATATGATGGCGGTATTCATTTTCTTAGGATCGCTACAAATACACCTAATCGCTATCAGACTATGCGTTGAACTAAAGAGGTTAACGGTGAATACTCAACCTGTCATGGATAAGTAGACAGTAAGTCTGTAGAAATTTTAACATCAATGGGTCCGGTTTAAGCCGCCTCATTCTGATATGATAAGTCCAAAACAACAATGGGGGCATTTTGCTCAAATTCTTTAGGTGTTAGCAGTGGTGGAGGCTCTTTCATATAATAGCTTTTTAGAAATTTAGCGTACATATCATAAAAAAAAGCAAATCGTCCGCGCTCAAAATTTAAATTTAAATCATCGTATGGATATGTTTCTGAGTTCTGTAGCATGAGCAACATATTTATAATACATACCCAAACAATGTAAGGGTATATGTGATCAAATAAACAATAACCCATTTAGCGACACTTTGTTGCTAAACATATCGCAACCCAAAGTGCATTCGAAATATAATCGTCCACTCATATGTGGCGTGACCATATCGCAGAATATGCAACGTCTGCATATTCGGCCGAATACCATTTCTTTGTCTTACGATATATATATGCTCAATGTATATGCTTTAAGTGTATACATATATACATGCTCCCGCTCTGCCGCTGTACTCAGCGACTGAGACTTATGTACAAAACACTAATGTTAGACTTAAGAACAAACATATAATTGAACGACACATCAGTCGATAAAATATCATCAACGTCTTAGGACGTATTCCAATAAATGCTCAATAAAAGTAAAACTGTTTAATTAATTTTACATGGCGACCGTGACAGTGGTTTGCCGTTTGTGTTAAATTTGTGTTAAAAAAAAAATTAAAAATAAAAAATAATTAAATAAATTAAAATAATGCATAATGAGATTGCGTCAAACCAAGATTGATTAATTTTACACTTTCAATGACGCCAATGATATGAACGAAAATTGCAATATACATTGTGAAACATTGTGAAAATAAGTCGAAAGTGACAAACAACAACTAAGAAAGCAAATATAACAACAACAGAAGCAACTTAACAGATGACACGAACGTGTAAACCAAAGACAGCCTGTGCGATGACCAGCACCGGCACCGCTTGAGCCCATAGGCCCCGGACAGCAGCAGCAGATACCAAAAGTGTGAGAAGCAGTCCGCCCTTTGCACCAACGCGGGAAGTAAATGAGCAACGTTGGACTAGAAGAGGCTGCTCCTGTTGAGCAAAGGGGTGCACCCATCCTGCAAGCGGCTTTAGAGGTGTACCCCAACGATGGACCACGCTCACTCACAATAGCTGAGTACCGGGCACGACAACAGAAAAAGGAAAAGAAGAAAACCAAAAGAAGCGGAAGAAGGATTAAAATTCTTCAACTTCTGCTTCAACAAAGTAGACTCCTACAGGATCTTATCAAGACAGCGACAACGCCCCAGGAGAGAAATGAACAAATTAAAAATCTCGAAATCATCGAGAAACAACTTCGTTCTGGTGCGAAGCAACGCAATAAGGGCTGCTAAATTGCCCTTAAATATAAACTCTAATTCAAGCCGATGCGCGAAAGCGCTACTTGAAAAATACTAAAATCTGTTAGGCTTTTTACTAACACATGCGGTTGGACTATTGATTGTATAAATAAAAATTGTCAGCCAACCGTATGCCCTAATTAACACAACTTTTTTTTCCTTTTCTTAAGTCAGATTAAAATTGAAATTTACATTTATTGAACAGTTTTCAAAGACAAATTATTAAAAATAACAGAAACTAAAAAATAAAAAACAAAAAATAATTTCCAAAAAAACAAGAAGGGCATTAATGGGTTTTCTTTAATTTACTTCCACTTGCTCTCAGAGTTAGAAAATATAAATTTTGTTGAAAAATCATAAACTTTTCCAATATAGGTTGGATTGGCAGTGACGACAGTCAAACAAAAGACAATACGGCCAACGTGTTCAATAATGTCAAAATCGTAGATCACACTGAAGATATACAATCTTTGTGGATTTTACTGCTCATTTTAACAATCGTATCATTTTGTCGATTTTTATTGACCATTTACATAAAACACAATAAAATAATTAAAAAACGTTATACGGGCAGAGCCATTAACCTAAACGGAATATAAAAACTCATTATTCTTTACATTAATTGAGTTGAAAACACCAAAAATGATAGAGATTATTGAAGATATATAAATATAAAAGACCCGAATTTTCGAATAAATGCGTTAAATATTTTACTAAAACATCGCGATTTCATTAGCATATACTGTTAAAATTGTAACTGAAATCTGTTAGGCATCTTTATAATCTGGCAACATTGTATCCGCATAGTACTCATTTCTGTAATTGAGTACGTGTTCGGATTTGGTACTCATGCTTTAAGTTTCCATTAAACGTTTAACCGAACCACTACGTGTGTTTTCTCAATGTGCATCTTAGGCAGTTTCTGTTTCGGTTAAATAAGTACACAAAGTGTCTACGTTTTAAAAGCTTCGTTTTGTTAAATTTTGAAAAGTTTATTTCGTGCAAAAAATAACGTGGTGAAATTGTCAAAATGAACATGTCGCATCAAATAGAAAAACTTGGTGAGGACAATTATGACGTATGGCATATGGCCATGAAAAGTCTCTTGGTGGTGGCGGACCTTTTGAATGTTGTGTGTGGAAAATATGTAAAGCCAGAAAGAAATGGTGAGGATATCGAAAAATGGGTTAGTGTCGACCAACAAGCGATGGCTTACATAATTTTATATCTGAAGCCAACACAGTTGATGCATATCAAGTCATGCCCAACATCTACAGCCGTATGGAAAAAATTAAAGGATATTCATGTGTCAGTTGGACCGATTAGGAAACTCCAATTATATCAAAAATAAATACGTTTCAATATGAAGCAGGGTGACGATGTAGTCGCTTATGTCAATTCATTTGTTGAGACAATTGAAAAGTTGGCAGAATAAGACATTAAACTCAATGACGAGTTGCAAGTCATCATGCTTTTGAGCAGTTTAACAGACACATGGGAAAATTTTGTAGTCGCGGTTGAGACACGCGATGAGCTGCTTAAATACGAAGGCGTCAAAGTCAAAATGTTAAAAGAGGCCACGCGAAAACAGGAAAGAGCTAGCAGAGCCGGCATAGGGACACCAGATGCATATACAGTGTACCAATAATGTCTTCGTACAGCGACTAAAATATTCTTTGGTAACGAAGATAACTTATTTGCAGAAGAGTGACAAACAAATTTTAAATGCAGTTTTCTTTATCTATTAATTACCTTAATTTAACAAAATAATATATTCAAAATGTTTAATAATATAAAAGTTATAAACAAAAATTAAAACAAAGGTACGTTTTTGGTTCCAATAAAGTCTTCGTACACCTAAACTAATTACTTTAGAAGTATTCTTATAAGGCAAATAACTTAAAACTAATATTTGGTAGGGTATCCTCTATTCTTAATGACTGCCCTAAGCCGATTTTGCATGGACCAAACAAGTTTTTCGGTTTAGGATTGGTCGATTTTCGTCCACTCTTCTTACAACACCTCTATTAGCTTAGGTTTTGAGCTAATGTGGTGATTCCAGATCTTTTTTTCCAACATGTGCCAACAATGCTCGATGGAATTTAAATCAGGACTCTACGGTGGCCTCTTGAGCAAGTTTGGCATATTATATACCAGATACATCCGAGTATTGTAAGCCATATGCTTGGGGTCATTATTTTTCCACGCTTGGCCTCAAATTTTTATACCCTTGCAGAGGGTATTATAATTTTGTCGTGAAATGTGTAACGCATAGAAGGAGACATCTCCGACCCCATAAAGTATATATATTCTTGATCAGTATCAACAGCCCAGTTGATATAGCCATGTCCGTCTGTCCGTCTGTCTGTATCTATGCGAACTAGTCTCTCAGTTTTAAAGCTATCTCTATGAAACT
Organism: Drosophila montana; assembly: GCF_035044405.1. Taxonomy (NCBI): domain Eukaryota; kingdom Metazoa; phylum Arthropoda; class Insecta; order Diptera; family Drosophilidae; genus Drosophila; species Drosophila montana. The sequence continues at coordinate 1,532 of NW_026996291.1, read as the reverse complement.
TTGCAGAATTTCCTCTTTCTGTTGCACGCAGTTCATATGTCAAAACCAGCTGGATCGGACCACTATATCATATAGCTGCCATAGGAACTATCGGTCGAAAATTAAGTTTTTGTATGGAAAATTTTTATGTTTTTCAAGATATCTTGACCAAACTCGGCATTTATTAGTTTTACTACGCTCCCCATATATATGCAAAATCCTATTAAGATCGGACAACTATATCATATAGCTGCCATAGGAAAGATCGGTCGAAAATTAAGTTGTTGTATGGAAACCTGTTTTGTTTTTCAAGATATCTTAACCATACTCGGCATTAACTATTTTTCCTGTGCTTCTTAGATACGGGCAAAGCACTATGAGCATTTTAAAAAGGTTGGGTCTGCAAGGGTATTAAATCTTCGGCATGCCGAAGATAGCACTTCTTTCTTGTTTTTTTAAATATTAATATATAGAGGATGGTCCATCACTCCCTCAATTATATCCAAGCTGCCGACGCCAGTTGCAGCCATACGACCATACCATCACTCCACCACCACCATGTTTAATTGTTTTAATTGTATATTTAGGGTTATATGCCTCTCCAGCTCTTCTCCACACTCGAAGCAGTCCATTTGAGCCAAATATGTTGTGTTTAGGGTCGAGAATATGATATTACGCCAAAACTCTTTTGCGAAGTCTAAGCGTTTCTTTCTATTGACAGAGTTCACAAAAGGTTTTCGTCTGGCTGTGCGTGACTTGTTCCCGGCAAATACTATTACTTTTCTAACCGTCTCGGGGTGCACTTGCTTCTGAACTAATATTATTTGCGCTTATAAATGGATCCGACGCAACCATTCGCTTAATAGCTAACCGATCGCTGTTTGTCAAACTTTGTGTGCGGTCAAATTATGCCTTATTTTCCACACGCCCTTCATATTTGAACCGTCCAATGACAAATTGTACGGTGGAACGACTGCGACATATCATTTTCGCAATTTCTGCATACGATTTTAGTTGCATGACATGCGTATTTAAAATTAGCCGACGTTCCTCAATACTTAAATACTTTCCAGGCATTTTGATGCACTATCTAACCACGTATTAAACAAACTTATAAAACCAGATTATATAAAAAGAATGTTCCTTTCGAATAGACAATTGAATGCCAAAATGCGTTCGATTACTTAAAACAAGCTGTAATGAAACCTACTTTTTCTAAAATACTCAGATTTTAAGCAAAGAATTTTGCATCATAACCGATGCCAGTAAATTAGCCTGCGAAGCAGTTTTAACCCAAACATATGGAGATTGCCCGTAGCATATGCTTCTCGTTCATTTACAAAAGGAGGAAGCAATAAAAATACAACCGAACAGGAAATGGCAGCAATACACTGGGCAATAACACATTTTCGACCATATATATATGGTCAACATTTCAAAATCAAAACAGACCATAGACCATTGACATATTTGTTTTCAATGGTAAATCCAAGTTTAAAATTAACAAGAATGAGATTAGACTTAGAAGAGTATTACTTTACTGTAGAATATCT
>NW_026996290.1:0-77366 GCF_035044405.1 Drosophila montana | reverse complement strand
TACTCTTAACCGATAACTGACTTCATTTACTTCATTTTTGCTCTTAACTTATGAGTACAATATATTATTACTTCATTTTTATTCTTAGACTATGATTATGACATCTTATTATTTCATTTTTTTTCCGTTCTCTTAATCTATGATTATATATATATATTTGTCCGCGGGCCTCATTGTGACTCAGCGTCACATATATATATCATTTTCATTTTTTATGCAAGAGAGTGAGAGATTCCATATACCGTATATAACATAAAAAGAGAGGTGTATATAAATGAATATATTTGATATTTATTCTATAAGAAATAGTTGTTTGTTTTTTTGTCTGTAATAAAAAATAATAAACAATATTTAACTCTTCTGAAATAGAGAAAGTTGTCAATATATAATCTCTATATATAAAACTGTTTGTCCTGACTGACTGACTGACTGACTGACTGACTGACTGACTGACTGACTGATTGGTGATCAACGCACAGCCCAAACCGGAAGAGCTAGGAAGCTGAAATTTTCGCTGTAGTTACCTTATGTGATGTAGGTGCACGTTAAGACGGGGTTTCGGGAAATTCCACCCGCAAGTGTGGAAAAATGCGAAAAACGTTTGTATGTAACTTTTTTGTTTACCATCCCATCGGCCCCAAACTTATTTTCAAAGATCTTTGTTCAAATTCATTTGAGGGGTGTTTCGCACTTTTCGGAAAACCCATTCCTCCTTGGTGGAAATAGAGGTCAAAGATTTGGTGGGTGACGTTTCGCGCTCAAATTCATTTCCAGTGATCTATATGAAAAATCATTTGAGACGTGTTTCTCACTTTTCGCAGAATTCAAACTTCTTCGGGGGGAATGCGATTTAAAGATTTTTTGGGCGGCGTTTTAAGTTGTGTCCGATTTGCTTAAAACTTATTTTTAAAGCTCTTCATAAGAACTTAATAAGTACGTATTTCAGCGATTTGGAAAATTCCACCCGCAACAGTGGTAAATTGGCGGAAAAAGGTTGTATGAAATTTTTTTGTTTATCATCCGATCGGCCCCAAATTCATATTTAAAGATCTATGTTTTAATTCATTTAAGGGGTGTTTCACACTTTTTGAAAAAATCCATTCCTCCTTGGTGGAAATGGAGGTCAAAGATTTGGTGGGTGACGTATCGCACTCAAATTCATTTCCAGAGATCTATTAGAAAAATCATTAGAGACGTGTTTCACATTTCTCGCAAAATCTCAAACTCCTTCGGTGGAAAATGCGATTTTTAAGATTTTTTGTGTGAAGTTTTAAGAGTTTGTTTGATTCCCGTCCGATCAGTTTCAAAATCATTTTCAAAGCTTTTTTGATTTTATAACATACGTGCCACGGGCAAGGCCGGGTTATACCCGCTAGTGTCTATATATAAAACTATTTGTCCTGACTGACTGACTGACTGATTGGTGATCAACGCACAGCCCAAACCGTAAGAGGAAGCTGAAATTTTCACTGTTCACGTTAAGACGGGGTTTCGGGAAATTCCACTCGCAAGTGTGTAAAAATCGCGAAAAACGTTTGTATGTAACTTTTTTGTTTACCATCCCATCGGCCCCAAACTTATTTTCAAAGATCTTTGTTCAAATTCATTTAAGGGGTGTTTCACACTTTTTGAAAAATTCATTCCTCCTTGGTGGAAATGGAGGTCAAAGATTTGGTGGGTGACGTTTCGCACTCAAATTCATTTCCAGAGATCTATTAAACAATCATTTGAGACGTGTTTCACACTTTTCGCATAATTCAAACTTCTTCGTGGGGAATGCGATTTAAAGATTTTTTGTGCGAAGTTTTGTATATAAAATGAGTAAGAGATTTTGAATAAATATTTAAATGTTTTTTATTTTAATTTATCTTTTTATAAAAATTAGTAAAAAAAATGGTATTATTTATCCAGTATAATAATATTCAACAGTTTCTGCTCTTGGCACAGCGATATGTAATTCCAGGTTGTAAAACTGAACGCCTGCAGCTCTTTTTTGGCGAGCTGATAACACCCGTTACTAAGTCGTTGAAGTGACTTGTCTTTCATCGAATTATATTTCTTTGGAAGGAAGAATACGTGGTATTGGAGCTCCAAAGCAATTGTCTCCCAAATTATGTCTTTGTCCTCCATGCGCGTACATTATAGTACATCGCATTTTCTTCCATGGTTGTTATACTCAAAAGGGGTTTTGCCCCTCCAGACTCCAGCTCGGTTTTGTGTTTGTGGGTGGGCGGTTCTCGTTCGGTAGGTTTATTTATTTCACTTTTGTCTTTTCCGCAGGTTGACTTATTTCCGACAATATATGTACGCATATATATATTCTTCTTTTTACTTTATTATTTCTTTGTCTTATTTTGTCTCTTTCACAAACTTAAAAAAAAACAACAAAAAAATAAAAACACACGAAACGCATTTAATGTTCTTTTAAATTTTGATTATCCTTCACTTAGGGGTTTGCCTTTGTCTTTATTATTTTCCTTTTCCTATTATTATTTCCTTTTTTTTTCCTTTAATTTTTTTGTTGTTCCCTTCACAAAAAAAAAGTGAATTGATGTATTTTTAACTTTAAATCCTCTTCCATTTAACTGGTTTTCTGATTGTCTGTTTTTATTGTTCACTTCGTTTTATTTATTATTTTTTTTTTTGAAAACTCTTGTTTGGGCATACTTGATACTTTAATCCGCAAACATGCCACGCCCCTAAACGCTTCCTAAGACCCAGTTCGGGCGCCACTTGTAAGGAAGCTACTGGCCGGGGTACAACTCTCAGTCTTACCAGGACCATCAAACTACAAGACATTTGTAGGTTTCTGGGTTGGAGGGCTATAGGGGGAGGAAGTGCTTTAAACGAACTAGGACTCCTACTACTTTGATAGGATATGGAGGGAAATGCATACACATGACCAAGCCTCAATTAACACACACACACGACCGGGATTGCTCACGCGATCGGCAGGCTAAGCCCTGACTCACACATGCACGGCCAGGATTGCTCACGTGGTCGGCAGGCTAAGCCTTGATTCACACACGCACGGCACACTAGGTTAAGGGGAGAGGTTATGTTGCACATCGCTAATGCCGACGTTCGAGAATATAACTAACAGAAAATAAATTAACTGGCAGACTTTCTTTACTAACTCCACTTTTATTCACATGCCTTGTTCTGTTAATTATTAGGCTCTACCCTATGCTATTCCCTAAACTAAAGCCCTTCCGCCCTGCCTGGAGCCCTAGCGCTCCGCTTCATACTCTAAGTCTCCTCTGCTTCACTTTCTATTACACACGTATACTCATTCTGATGCCCTCTCTCGGCCGCTAGCCTCGGCCGCTCAACTTCGCCGCGAGCGGGACGGTGTTGAGCAACCGACCGAGAAAGCACGGTTGCTGCGGCGGCCGGCGGGTAAATTCAAACTGAACTTAAACTGGTCTTCTTGCCCCTAACCAACTTCAATACCTCGGCATTTTCCTTAACCATTCGTATAAATAACACAATGCTTATATACTATAACTATAATTATGAACTGTGGGGTGGCTACTTTAGTGGCTGCCTCACCAGCCCTATTTTCTCAACTATTTGGGACTTTAAATAATTTTGTTTAAACAAAAGCTTAGACCTTGTCTAGGTCGTTAGCCCTACTCATGTAACGTTTGTGTGATTTTTTGAAGAATATATATCTTCAGAAGTATGTTCACTGAGGCTATTACAATTATCATAATTAGATGTTAATTGCAGATGGGGTGTAGTGTCTGCAACTTCTACTAAGATTGCTACATTGGCAGGGTTATCATCTGCCTTAGATTATTTTCCACCCATTTTTATACAATGACCTGGCCTTTTTCAATCGGACAATAAGAATTAATCGCAATATTTTTTGTTATAAAAAAAACAGTACTGATAAATTTTAGGGCTTATAGATTTTTACAACTTTACCTAACAGAGTTTTATATTTTGTTTCAGATTTTATATTAATTAATTATTAATTATAATATATTAGTATAATTAGCGGTATGTTTGTTAACTGCAGATGGGGTGTAGGGTCCACAACATCTACCACGTTCGCTACATTGGCAGTGTTATCATCTGCCTTGGATTGTTTTCCACCCATTTTTATACAATGACCTGGCCTTTTGAGAAATTTAAGGACTTATAGATTTTTACAAGTGTTTCACACTTTTCGCAGATTCAAAATTTCATCGATAGAAATGCGATTCACAGATTTGATGGGCGAAGTTTTAAGTTGTGCCTTATATGCTTGAACTTATTTTCAAAGCTCTACATAAGAACCGCTTTGAAAGCAGTGCATACTCAATTTTTAAAAGCATCTATTTGTGTTAGCCTTTCTTTTGGAAAATTTCAGTTTTAATGTCCGAACAGTTTTTAAATCTATGAATTTCTTTCTGATATCATTATTTTCATTATTATTCACAGATCATTTAAATGAGCGAAAAATGTAAGTGACCCCAAAGCAGTAATAGCACAACAACAATAACGACAACAACAGCACCACATGGCAAAAGACAACACATGAGTCACTCTCTAGAGGAAAACGCTGCTCCTGTCGAGTCGAATTTTTAAAATCACTGAAATACGTATTTAATAAGTTCTTATGTAGAGCTTTGAAAATAAGATCATAACAGATACTACCAAACCTTTTTGTGTTCCCTTAAATGAATCAGCTATTTCTAGTGCGCCAAGAAAACGCCGAGAAAACGTTACCGGTGTTTTTAATACCTTTTATTTAAGCACTTATACGATTTTTCAAAGTTTGACCCATGCAGCTTTATTTTCTCAACTATTTAGGACTATGCCATGTAGAACTTTTCCTACTTAAATATTTTTATTTAAACAGAAGCTTATAGCCTTTGTCCACTGACCACATACCCTACACACAGCGACATAGCTCCGACGACATATCTCCGCCCAGTACATTTTTTTGTCGGAATTATGTCGTTTTTTTTTGGAGAATTTATGACGTTTAAAAACGAAATAACCCTGCCGTTGTTCACGGCGAGAATATGTCGTTTTAAAGCGACATAGGTCCGCCGCTTAAAAAACGACATATGGAAAGTAGAGAGAAGCTAATATTTATATGAAAGTACGCATATCTCCCACTTTTTAACACAATTAAAATTTTAATATAATTTTTACTTACTCACATTACGAGCACATCAGTAAAAATTTATTTTTGGTGTCGGTATTTTGAATATTTTGGCACTTGTAAGGAAGCTACTGGCCGGGGTACAACTCTCAGTCACCATCTGGGATGGTGGGTTTAGAGGGGGGAGGAAGTGTTTCAAACAAACTATGATCTTCACTACTTTCATGGGATAAGGATGGAAATGCATACACGTGACCGGGATTACTCACGCGATCAGCAGGCCAGGCCCTGATTCACACATGCACGGCCGGGATTGCTCATGCGATCGGTAGGCTAAGCCCTGATTCACACATACACGGCCGGGATTGCTCACACGGTCGATAGGCTAAGCTCCAATTCACACATACACGGCACGCTAGGTTATGAGAAGATGGTATGCTGAACACTGGTTAACTTCGGGGCCCGAAGTTAGGGTTAATAGAAAATAAATGGAGTTAACCGACTTTCATTGCTAACTTCATTTATTCACATCCACTTACTATTCGCTACATTACATGATTTCCCTAAGTTAAAGCCCTGCCGCACTGTCCGGAGACCTAGCGCTCCGCTGCACACCCTAAGTCTCCTTTTACCCTTACTTCTCTTACGCATGGCTACTCACCCTGACGTTCGATCGCAGGCGAGCCGTGCGCTGGTCGCAGTCGCTCAACATACCCGGCCAGTAGTACCTCTGGGCTAACCTCGATACCGTTTTCCTCAAGCCTTGATGCCCGGCCGTGGGAGCATCATGACATTCTTGCAATACCCTCTGTCGGTGACCACTAGCCACACATAGCTTCCAGGGAATGTAGTCCTCATCGTCCGTCCGGTGGGCCGTCAGGGGGCCTCGGCCACCACTGCATGCTGACAGGTCTCTAGAGGATGCCTTGATAGTGCATCGGCCACGACGTTGAGCTTCCCTCGACGGTAGTGAACGTCAAATTGGAACTGTTGGAGTTCCAGTGCCGATCGAGTGATCCTTCCTGACGGGCTCTCGATCGAGTTAAGCCACTTGAGTGCCAGACGGTCCGTTATCACATCGAATCGGAAACTCTCTAGGTAGCAACGCAACTTCCGGATCGACCATACAATTGCCAGGTACCCTTTCTCAGAGTGCCGTTAGCGGCTGTACCTGAGTCGCAAAGTTGGGAACAAAACGCCTGTACCATGAAGCCGTCCCGAGACACTGTCGCAACTCCTTACAATTAGTCGGGGCTCTAAGGTCACGTATCGCCTCCAACTTCTCCGGATCGGCTCGTATCCCTTCCGCACAAATAACATGCCCCAGGTAAACCAACCTGTCCCTGAAGAAGCTGAATTTCTTTCTATTCACTCTGAGATCGCCCTTAACCGGCGGAACACCTCCCCAAGTTCTCTACATGTTGTTCTTTCGTCGCCCCTATTACCACGATATCGTCTAGGTAGGCGCACGCATGAGGCTCCATCTCCGGCACGGTATCTGCTAGTACCCGTGCTTCAAATCCAGACTGGAGATGAACCGGGCTTGACGCAACCGCTCCAGGATGTGATTAATCCGGGGGACAGGATAAGCATCCGGAATGGAATGCACATTGAGTTGTCAGACACCATGCTGTAGGAAGCAACAGCTGACGAGAGCTCGATTTTCGCGATCTGGAAGCTCACCAAAGTTTCCCGTCCGTCATGCCAACGGAACCTGGGCCAGATCGCCAAAGGACAGAGCAGAAGCCTTCGCCAGCAATCTGGAGGAGACCGCATCACATGACAGGCTACAAAGAGTCGCACAAACCCTGTAGGAACCCTCCAAATGTTCCTCCCTGTGCCATACATTTAAAATAAAAAATATATTTTGTATATTTTAAGCATTATTAAAAATGTTAAAATATATTTTTGAAAATATAAATCTGACTTTAATCTTCGTTTTTGTGCGTAATCTGGCGACAAACACGAAAAGGAAGACGAAGTCATACATATGTATGCATGGAAAAAGGCATGTGTGTATGTAAATACAAACATACATATGTAAGCTTGAGCATTCATATATGTGGTCTCCAGTTTTCAGTGATGAACAACCCTGAGACGACGTTTTATTATTTTAATGTTTATTTATTATTATTTTGATAGTTGTAGCTTAAAATGCTATTTAGTTAATAATACTGTACATATGTAATTTTTTGTGTAAAATTTATAGACTTTAACGAATCACTCCTGCGTGTGTAGCCTACGAGAAATCGTCATCGACTGACTCTCTGAGCGGACGCTCTGACCGTTTGCTCTCTCTTGTAGCTTTTTGGCTCTCTGTTGTTGTCGTCGTTTAATAACGGCGACCACTGCGCGTTGCTCGCTCGGCTGCTTGCTCTTCTGGAACTTTCCCGAATCCCACATTCGGCCCTCCTAACATGGAATTCTTCCCAAATTCTTTCATGAATTCTGCTACCGGAGACGTTTTACAAGGACCTTCTCCATAACCTTCTTTCTCTACGTCATATCTGCCATGTTTGTGTCTCTTTATCAGATATTTTCCCTTCAACTTTTACCCTACTCCATACTGAGTACGCTTAATCGCAACCAAGTCGTCTATCTTGTATCGCTCTTCTACCTTTCTATTCGAATCAAATGCTCGTTTATTCTCATCTTGCAATACCTTTATATTTTCCCCAGCTTGCTTTCTTAATCGTTCACGTTCGTCCTCCAATTCATCTAAAACAGACTGCTGCACCAACTCTTTGAGCTCCAGATTTTCTGAACAACGCATGTCACAACCTGTCAAGATTTTAAACGGAGTAATCTTTGTACTTCTCGGCTCTGTATTGTTAATTAGCTGTTGTACTCTACCTACGTGCTTTTACCAAGAACATATCATATGCTTGTCGCAGTAATCTTTCAAAAGATTCGCTGTAAAAGTCGTACCTCTGTCTGACACAATCCTATATGGGTTACCAAAATTAATAGCCTGCCGCTCTAAATAAGTTATAACTTCTTCGGCTCCTGTACTGCGAGTTGGATATAATCAGACATATTTTGAAAATCCATCGACAATAACTAAAATGTGATTATATCTCTTCTTTGTTATTTCCATCGGCCCCACGTGATCAATATGATACGTAACTAATTGCTTATCACCCTTATTTATCGCACTTTTTCCTTCAGTTTTGGAATAAAATATGACTTTTCTATCAAACATTGCGTTTTCTTTCCCGAAAAATGTCCCTGTCTGTGAGCAATTTGGATTATCTCTGCGTCCATTTGAGGCGGAACTACAATCAATTCTCGATCTGGATCCTTGTAAAAGTTCTCGTACCCCTTACTTTTTACCAATATTCTCACTGTCAGTCAGAACGAAACGAGCTGTTCTGCTTAATGCATCTACATGTCTCATTTTCGTACCTGAGCGGTGCTCTATTTCGTAATCAAAGTCTTGTAGAAACATCGCCCATCGTGCTACTCTCAACGGCACCTCCTTCTTTTTCATCGTCATGGCGAACGCATTGCAATCGGTTACGATCTTAAATTTCGTTCCCAAGAGATAAACTTGCCATTTTGTCAAAGCTCCTATGACTGCAAGCACTTCGAGTTCGTACGAGTGATACTTTGCCTCGCTAGGCTTTGTTTTACGACTCATGTAAATTACAGGATGAAAGAAGCGATCTTCTGAGTTTTTCTGCAATAATACAGCCCCAAACCCAAACTTAGATGCATCCGTTTGAATTTCTGTAGCCAATTTAGGTTTATACAACATAAGAACTGGTCCACTGGTTAACGCCATTTTTAACTGTAAGAATGCCAACTGCTGTAACTCCTTAAATTCAAACTTTGAATCCTTCCTAAGCATGTCTGACAACGGCTTAGCAATTACAGCATATCCGTCGATAAATTTCCTAAAATACGAAGTCAAGCCAAGAAAACGTTGAACACCTTTTTTATCACGGGGTATTGGAAAATTTGCTACTGCCTGCGTTTTCTTGTCACTTGGTTTAATAGTACCGTTTTCCAAAATTTACCCTACAAAATGTACCTTCTTCTGTAAAATCTGGCATTTGCTCCAATTAATACGCAAGCCATTTTTCGCTGCCACTTCAAGAACTCTCTGTAACTTTTGTAAGCCTTCCTCAACATCTATGCTTGGGATGACGCTATCATCCATGTACACGACGCATCACCATTGTTTATTAGCTCACGCATAACAGACACAATAAATCTCGTATATACTGCAGGTGAGTTTGAGATACCAAATGGAACATACAAAAACTCATACTGCCCTTTCTGCGTTACAAAAGATGTATATTTCTGTGACTGTGCCTCTACTGGTACGTGGAAATATCCATTCGTCAAATCCAACGTAGTAAAAATCAGTGCTCCCTGCAACTTCTCAATGTCACTGTCCATTTGCACCATCGGAAAGTCACGCACTATCTTTTCATTCAACTTGCGATAATCGCAACATAGCCGCTTTTTCCGGTTTTTCTTATCTACCAGAAGAATGGGAGAAGCATATTCGGATAATAATTTATAATCTTGTCCGCAAGCCACTCTTCAACTTGGTCGTCTACATCTGTCTGCTCACTGAACGCTAAGCGCCTCGGATGCTGGTAAACTGGTATCTCATCCGTAAACACAATCTTCATTTCTACGGGACAGTTTACGCTTTTCTTCGGATTATACTCGTGTATCATCCTTCTCACTTTATTGTGTCTGTGTTAAACCTGACAGGAAAACCTCATCACCTGCCTTACTTTGCTCTGAGCTCAGCATACATAGGCTTTTGAATTAATTAATTAAATCGGCGCATGAGCCCTGGGCTTTCTGTTTAGCATAGCTTTGATTCCTTAATTCACTTTCACTGGTCACCCTGCGTACAAACTCTGTTCCCTGTTTTGTCACTTTCATATCGATAGTTTCAAGAATCGTTCTGCCCAAAATTGCGTCAGATGCGATGTCTTCATCGGAAATAACATGAAACTCGACATGCATATCTATTCCATCTATCTGCACTGGGATTGTCAAACTTCCAAGTGTTACTATCTGACTCTCGCCAATGCCTGTCAAACATTTCTCACGACCCGATAACTTGTCAACTCCTAATTTTGCAAAAACATTCTGCTCCTGTATCCACAATTCCTCTAAAAACTACCTTTGAATGAACAACAGACTTCAGTTCTAGCCCGGAAGGGGTAAACAAGCTTGCTGGCTTTATTTTGCCCTCATCCTGAACAAGATTTGTTCCCTTTTCTTGCTTTATATGCCCGTCCATTTTGCAATGTGCTGCTCTATGCCCTGGTTGATTGCAACGGAAACACTTAAATTCAATTTGCGGACAATCTTTCCGTAAATGTGATAGATCACCACACTTGAAACATTTTCTTACTGGTTCCGATCTTTTCCCTGCGACGTTCTCTTTTTTGCCGACCTGCGAGCTATTTTTATCTACTTGCTTTAAAGGCCCTCTTCAAATGCCTCATATTTCTGGCTTGGTACAATAGAGCTTTATTTGCTCTGGTATCCGGTATCCCATCTATGAAATATTCTATTAAACTTTCCTCTTCCAAATCAATCGGCTTCGCTATCTCCATCAGCGCATACAAATATTCATGCAGTGTTTCGCTCTTCTTCTGCTGACGCTTGCTAAGCCTACGAAGCTGGGCCCACAGCGGATCCCAATTTTTAGAAGGGTGGCAACGCCAGGTTTGCGATCCACGGCGCCAAAAGCGACGATTGCCATTGGCCGTCCGATTCGCTCTTAAAGAGACTATGAGGAGAGTGGATCACCTCGCAAATATATGCGTGTGCCGAAATTGGGCACCGATGATGTTGCTACCCAAATGTACGGGGAGTTCGATTTGATCAGCGGTCAACGGCGAGCGTGCCAGCTCGAAGTGAGCATACAATTTTTATCTTGCATACCGGCAAGTTAAGCCGGCTCGTAATAACAAAAAACTTATCAAACAAATAAAAATTTTGGTTTTGTTTTTTTTTGCAATTTAATAAAAATCAAAAAAAACGGCTCCGACAACGAAGGGACCAGCTCTCGTACCAGAGAGGCCCACGAAACATACCAAAGGCCAGGATTCGGCCCAGCGGCGCACACCAGCCATATCCGCGACGCCGCCAGCCAAGCGTCGGCGCAACCCTGAAGGCGACGAGACGGGCCACCAACGACCGGGCTCCAACAACGAAGAAGCGGCCACAGGCAAGACCACGCCCACATCCTCCAAGTGAGTCTGTTCCATTTTGGCCCTCTTCGTTCGAGTCCTTGGCAGAGTCAGACGAAGACTCCTGATTGTACTCCTTGAAAAAGAGCAGATTTTTTTATCGTTAAATTTAGTTTTTTTTTGTTTATAAATTATATTTATACATACATAGGCACTTACGCCGAGCTTCACTATAGAGTGCGAACGGTGAGGGAAAACTACACCCAGAGAATCCGATGAGCCAGCCGGCGCGGCCCACCGTAACAATTTGAAACACTTGGTTTGTACTAAGTCTGCTCCGCTTTTGCTTCTTTATTATTTCTGTTTTATTCTTCAATATATGAAATGGAGTTAAGCTAATTATGTTAAAGCTAAAATCGTCAGAGAGGGAGACCGTACTCATGCAAGTTATCACCCAGGCTGCAAAGCAATTCTTATTGAAATCATTAACAGTATTTCGGAATAAGTTTCTATTCCAAGTACTTAGCCATATCACACTTATTAGACCCGTTTCAATCATTACGTCCACTTAACACGCAGCTGCGGCTTTGCTTACATAAAGATCCAGACTCCCGGCTCTAACATAATCATAAGCACAGCGAGCTTCTGAGCTTTAAGAAAATAAGCTTTATCATAAACATAGCTGACCTGCAGCAAAGTTTATAATTGTACTTTAGTTCTAATTTTGGATTCAAATAAATCGGAATCTTCTAGCCTCCCACAATAAAAATATTTTTTTCCAATTAGTCGATACTAATTGGTTAATTTGCATATATATTTGCATTAAAGTATTAGTGCGCGTGTTGCTATGCACTTAGTACTCCCGGCTTTGCCTGTGGGATGCATGGTCAGCGCTTATGCCGTAAGTCGACATAAGACGGTGACCGTCAAGTGGCTGATCATATTATATTTGATCGAGTCACTGACTTGCGCTTATGTTTTGATTTGTTCGTTTATATCCATTGTTGTCAACGGCAATATTTAAGATTGTAACAAAGTGTTACAATGCGCATGCACGAATACACTACAATTGTCAATTACATAACATCGCGACCGCTGAAATCTCGCCTGTTCTCGCGGAAAACTGCAATCTCGGATGTTCGAGCTAAATTATGAGAAGCAGACGTTTTTAGAGGCCAAGGGTTCTGATTTTGAGTTTAAAAATGATGAATGGGTAGCAAAACTTACATTTCTGGCGGACATATTCGCTCATTTAAATGATCTGAGAATACTTACTAAAAGTAATGATAGCAGAAAGAATTCATAGACGTAAAAACTGTTCGGAAATTAAAACTGAAATTTTCCAAAATTGTGTATGCACTGCTTTCAAATTATGCGAATTGGGATTTTCAACTGTCACTATGATAAAACTAGCGGGTAAAACACGGTCTTCCCATGGCACGAATAAAATAAATTTCTCTAAAAGCTTTAAGAATGAACAATCAACTTTCTTCCAAGCCAATTTACCACTGTCGCGGGTGGAATTTCCCAAATCGCTGAAACTGGTATTCCTTAAGTTCCTATGTAGAGCTTTGAAAATAATACAATAAAATCTTTGAATTGGACCTTCCACCATGAAAACTTTGATTTTTCTTAAAATGTGAAACACGGTTTAAATGTTTTATACCCTGAATAGTATAATGTATTTGTGCAAATGTATGTAACAGGCAGAAGGAAGCATCTCCGACCCTATAAAGTATATATATTCTCGATCATTATCAATAGCCGAGTCGATCTACCTATGTCCATCTGTCTGTCCGTCCGTCTGTCCGTATGTATGAACGCAAGGTTCTTAGAACCTTTAAGAGCTAGAGACTTGCAATTTTAGCTGTGAGTCCTCCTAGGGTCTGCGCAGATCGAGTTTGTTTTCGATATTCGAAAACTTGCACCGCTTCCAAGTAATCGATAAAAATCGATATCGAAATTCTGTGTTTTGATCAATTTTGGTATATAATAAGAGCTAGAGTCACAGAACTTCACATGTAGCTTCTAGAATATTATATATATCAAGTATCTATCACCACCACCTCCCCACTACTACATCATAGCTATAAATCCAGTAAATAAACCAATTTATGCTGTTCACAATATAAGCCACAATGTAAATGCAATTGACTTTTTAATAAAACACGAATATTCTCTAGTACAATAATTTCATCAAGATCGGTTAAGAAATACGAAAGAATATGTGTTTCGGCTGCCCACGTGCTTGCGGCAGCAAGCGCAAATTGCAGGAATTTCTGTATACATGAACACACACACATTCACGCGCGTCTTCTTTGAGATCTATCAACAGCATTGCAATTGCGATTGTTTTGTATTCTGTGCTGCTCTTCTAATACGTTATTTTCTCATTAAGACATAAGTATTGGTGTGGCTGTTGGGTGGAGGCGGCGGCGAATAGTGTGGTCTGTAGCGAGTTCGAGCCCTACCGAGGGAACCATTAATTTTTTTTTTTTATGGTGAGGCTATTGAGAAAAGGCGGCGGCAAGTAGTGCGGTTAGTTGCGAGCTCAAACCCTGCAAAGGGAACTTTTTTTTTTTTAATTTTTGTATATTACTATTAAAGCAAACGAGCGGGTAGCGCGAGCTGTATTTGGTGTTGGAATGAGAGGGTTCAGGGTATCCCCTAGTCGGGAGCTCCCGACGATAACCTATAACTTGTTTTATATAGATACATGGAAATGCATTAGGACTAAACGCCAACCACCAATTTACCACTGTAGTGGGTGGAATTTGCCAAATCGCTGAAACACTTATTAATGAAGTTGTTATGTAGACCTTTGAAAATAAGTTTGAAGTAAATCAGACACATCTAAAAACTTCGCCCATCAAATCTTTGAATCGCATTTCTCAAATGATTTTTCTTATAGATCTTGGGAAATGAATTTGAGCGCGAAACGTCAACCACCAAATTTTCGACTCCCATTTCCACCAAGGAGGGATGGATTTTCCGAAAAGTCTGAAACACCCCTCGAGACCGATCGGATAGTAAACAAAAAAGTTTCGAACAAACATTCTTTTTAATCGTTGTGGGTGGAATTTCCAATATCGCTGAAACAAGTATTTATTAAGTTCTTATGTAGAGCTTTAAAAATAAGTTTGAAACAAAACGGACAAATCTTAATAATCGCACTTTTTACCGGGGATGCTTTGATTCTGCGAAGAATGAGATACACGTATCAAATGATTTTTCCTATATATCTTTGGGTTTGAGCGCGAAACGTCACTTACCAAATCTTTGAGGAATGGATATTTCGAAAAGCGTGAACACCCTTCAATTGAATTTGAGCAAAGATCTTTGAAAATGAGTTTGAGGCCGATCGGATGGTAAACAAAAATTTGCATACAAACGATTCATCGTCATTGTAAACGAATTGCAGTCAGTTTACTTTATGCCTTAAACTTTATGCCTAATACGTACACAAGCCTTTTTATTAGAGCAGACATGACAGCAAGAACTTCGTATTCGTATGCGGTATGTGGGTTATTCTGCAACAATACCCAAAACTAAACTTGCTAGCATCCGTGTGAATTTCCGTTTCTAACTTAGGATTATACAATTTGAATACTGGTCTATTCGTAAACGCTGCTTTCAATTGTTCAAATGCGACATTCTGCAACTCTGTAAATTCAAAAGTTGCATCCTTTCGCAAAATGTGAATATCCTTTTTATCTCAAGGTATCGAAAATTTTCAACAGCGTGGGTGTTGGATGAAAAGAGTTTTTTGAATTTTTGAGAATCTAATCTAAGGTGGGCGTGTGTAGATGGTATGAAGTTTTAATAAAGTTTTAACAAATTGCTGAGCATCTAGAATTGACTTCTATGATACGCGTACAGATCTGATTTCTTAAAATAACTTAAGATTAAAGGGACTGAGTTACAATTACAGTGTTCGAAAGAGAGCGAGACTTCGTAAACGAAAAGAGAATTCTTAGTTGAGAGTGATTGACGTGTTTTACTTGTGCTCCAAGATTTTTATATATTTTTGCGCTTTAATCCTGCTTTTTATTTCTAAATTTTGCATTATTGGTGCTTTATTTAAAAAGCCTTTATTACTTGTGCAAAGTATTATCTGTTGTGCAGCGTAAGTCTGTTAATTATTGCATTTATTAAACACGGCGTCAGTTCCGTATTGTTGTTATTGCCTGTTTTGATCCTTTTGCTTTGGTGTTCCCCTGTGCACTTACTTGTTTGTGCGTGTGTTTTCATTGCTGCATATTTGTTTGTTTACGAATAGCTATTTTTTGAGCGTTTACTTGCTCTATTTTTGTGCACCGTGTTTCGTTTTGCTCTGCGCTCTCGCAACTTCTGCTTATCTTTTAACGCTGGTAGTAATTATGTCGTGCTGTAAGAAACCTTGCACGTTCAAGCAGGCTGATGATTCTGCATTGCCGCAATTTGTTAATTGCTGGCTGTGTGAGAATATAATGCATGCTAAATGTGCAGGTCTCACTGGGCGTGATTGCGACAAGATCGCTGCAATTGCCAAGAAGGGCTGCGGCGGTTTGCGTTGGTCGTGCCCAGAATGCATCGACAAGCAAATTGATTTCTCCAGAATGTATAATTCTGTGAGAAATCAATCCTTAAAACTAAATAACGTGGCTAATCAACTCTCGAGTAGTTTTGACTCGAGTTGTGAGTTGCTTAGCAAATACAAATTCGAGTCTCCAACCAATCGCCGGTTGGAGCCTCAATTTTTGCAGTTGCCCTCTCCGTCTGTCAGGCACTCATATGCCTCTTTTGGCCCTGCCTTGCAACTTGGATTTATCCCCAATGTTGTCATTATTGCTTTCTTCTCCCCTGTTTTATCCGTCATACCTGAACCTGTCCCAGTTAGCCAAACTGCCTCAGCTCCCTCAGCTCCTTGCCCAGATTGTTAAAAACAATCATGGTGCCTCCTTGGCCCCACCAAATCCTGTTTTACCTGCAGCCCAATCAGGTCCTACTTTAACTGTTGTTGCCCCTCGTAGGCAAGTTTTTGTGTCTCGACTTTCGTCTGACACCACCTCTGAGTCATTGGCAGCTTATATTGCTAGCAAATCCTCTGCTAGTGTATCAATTACTAAATTTAATTTCTCCACTTCTCTTGAAATATCATCATTCAAAATAAATGTTTCACATGATATGTTCCCAATCATTTGTGATCCCAAATTTTGGCCTCCACACATGATTGTTCACGAGTTGAAGCCAAAAAAGCCGTAAACCTTCCCCTCCCTTCAATAGAGGGTACCAATGCTGCCCCAAAAAACTAACTTCTTTTTCTGACTTCCCCTGTTCATCATGGATTTGTAAAGAATCGGTCAACTACGACCAATCTGCTTGAGCTTACTTCCTTGGTAAATGATGCTTTCCTTTCGAAAATGCAAACTGATGTCATTTACACTGACTTCAGTAAGGCGTTTGACTCTGTGCACCATAACATTTTACTTTTTAAACTTGATCGAATAGGGTTCCCTTCGTCTCTTTAGCTTTGGATTAGTTCTTATTTAAAAGGTAGGACCCAAAGAGTAATGCTGAGGCTGACTACCTCTAAACAGGTTCACGTTACTTCTGGTGTCCCTCAAGGTAGTCATCTTGGACCTTTACTTTTCAATCTTTTTATAAATGATCTCCCCTCTGTTATATCCCATGCCCGTGTACTCATGTCTAGCATACATCATCCCCTCATCATTCTCGTCTTCAAGACGATTTGAACGCTCTGCAACTTTGGTGTTCGGCAAATCAATTGCATCTGAATTGTTCAAAGTGTATGTTTATGACATTTAATCGTACTACACCTTATCTTGTTAGATATACAATCGACAATATTCCAGTGCAACGTATACTAACAGTTAAGGATCTAGGCGTTCTTTTTGATTCAAAACTCTGCTTCAATCTTCAAATAGAAACCATCGTTAATGAGGCAAAAGGTGTACTAGGATTCATGAAACGATGGTCTAAAGATTTTAACGAATCTTTTCTTGTTCGCCCTATCCTTGAATACTGCTCTTGCATGTGGTCTTCCGCAGTATAACAATAGCCAGGATCGTATTGAATCTGTTCAGAAGCAATTTCTGCTTTCTTTCCCCTACTTTCTCTACCCCTAATAAATCGTTGCTTTCAGGATACCTTCGGGAAGTCACTGTCCATTCCCAGCTATGAGCAGGGGCATAGCTGGCCGGACAGGCTGGTTATTTTTATGGTATTTTCTTAAATAATATGGCAAATTAATTATTTTTAATTTTACTTAAGAACACTTTTTTCCTACACCCTTCTTCTTTGATGTAGGCTCTAATAGCGTCACTGACATAATTAGCTGTGAAAAGGGGCACAGCTGGCCGGACTGGCAAATAAAACACCTCCATCGGTCGGTGATGCTATTAGAAATTTGTGTTCGCTAACTAGGCTTTTAGCATTTAATTTTCATAATTGTATTCGTTAATTCACAATTAGTTAAGAAATAAACAAATTTGGTTTTATCTGCTCCACTGGTTTAATTCGACTGACTTAAGAAAAAGACTACAAGTATTGCGTCTGGGCTATTTGCTTAAAATACATAACTTAGAACATAACCGCAATACTGTTGCAATTGGAGGTCGTTGGAAAGGGTGGTCAGGGGGGTCAGGTGTCATGCCGGGTGTCAGTAGCTACAGGTTCCGGAGAGGGCCCAACCGAACATTGTGTTTTGCGCCACCGGCAGACCGTCTTGGCTCAATCTGAAGTTGATTTACCGTCTGAAGAATAACTTCCATGTTCGAGCCTTCGTACGGTACAAGCCCCTTCTGCACCGATTCGATTGACGGAAAGCCCAAGGGCCGTTGCCAAGGATGCATCGATGCGACTCGTTAGACTGCACGGATTGATAAGCGCTCGAGTCTCGAAGATTTTTGTTCCGTTTTCTAGGAGCACTGATGCCCCTGCGCTGGATCGGGGCGAGAGTCACGTGGCCCTAGAAGGGCACTTCTTTTCCTCTCCTCTCCTTTTATGTGCAGCAAACTGTGATGGTTCTTGCCACAGGATCGGCAGCGATCATTGTTGCGGCACGATGATCGTGAATGCTCTTGGGACAGGCAGTTGGGGCAGTACTTGTTTATCAGTACTGCCCGGAGACGCTTCTCAGGGCTCAGCCTCAGGAAGCGTCGGCATCGGTACGACCCCACTCCACGGGGCTGTTGGCTAGTGTTGTCTTGGTCTGGGACCATTTTTTTAATTTGTAGACACAGAGGACAATACAGGTGTTAGTTTGGTGGTCTGTATCTACGTAATGGTGGCATCAGAATCAACTGGTAGGTGGATGAGCTTAGCCACGGGCCTTTTGATGACGCCGCGGGTAGTAAGGACATCTACCACGTGGACCATGTTATCCGTGCCTGGATGAGTAGTTTGGACTAGGCCGAGCCGCCATTCGTTGGATGACGATAACCATATCACCGATCTGAAGGTTTCTCGTAAGATGTTGCCAATTGTTTTTTTGTGCAACTCCTTGAGGTTTTCCTCTTTCCAATGGAAACAGAACTCCTGATTAACGGCTTTGAGACATTGCCAGCGGTTCAGGATGGACGCTGCAGTCTCCTTAATGTCAGGCTCCGAAATCGATACAGGAAGACTGCCGACTAGGGAATGGCCTGGACTAAGGCCCAGAAGGTCAACCGGGCTCTCTGATAATGGAGAGATTTGCCTCGAGTTGAGGCATGCTTCTATTATTGATAAAAGCGTGTATAACTCTTCAAACGTGTATTTGAAAGAGGAAGTGGCCTTGGAACAAACATCTCTTTCGACCGCGTCACTTATTACTTTTTTTAAAATAACTTATAAAGTGTATTGTTTATAAATAATCGTATAAAATTGCCACAAAACGCGCAAACAAGTAATATAACATACGTAAAATCAGTGTGCACAAATAGGAACTGAGAAAAGGTCTTCTGCAAAGCGGATCTCAAATTTTGAACGTGCAGAAATGGACGCCGACGTCAAACAGAAATTAAACGCAGCATTCCAGCACCCTTATCCCCTATTCCAACATATTACAAAGTTGAGCAAAGATATTTACTACTCGGATAAATACTATGATGTGAAATTTGAGTACAGACATGTGGTCTTGCCGAAAAAACTTGTAAAGCTGGTGCGCAAATCGCATCTGATGACAGAATCCGAATGGAGATCAATCGGTGTGCATCAGTCGCGCGGCTGGATACACTATATGATACACAAGCCAGAGCCGCACATTTTGCTATTTCGGCGTCGCAAAACGGAGGAGTAGGCGTACAAAAACACTCCCGGCACATACACACACACACACAAATACATGCATACACATTCACAACACATCTTACATATACGTATAAGCATACATGGAAGCGTTCCAGCTGACCCGACGGCGCAGCTGCTTCTGCGACTGCGCAAATAGTGGTAGCTGCACAACTGTTGCGGTAGCGGCTTTAACCCAACAACGAACACACGCACACATACAAACTCATTCATTTATTCTGTTTTTTTTTAACAATATTCATACATATACTGCTTAAGTCCTGGCACAATTATGAATACGTTGCCATATTGCTATTATATCGAATTCGCCATATTTTAAAAATGTAATTCTATAACTGATTTTCTCCACATAAACCCTATTTGCGCCGTAAATTTCAGTTTTGCTTTAAGCCATAGCACTATATACACTAACATCGCGAAACGCACACAGCGTTATGAAAATTGCCTGCACATTTTCATTTAATATTAAAGATATATGATTTGTGATCTAGAAAATTTTTATAAATACATAATGCATTACGTTTTAACATAAGATAAAGTTAAAAATAAAAAAAAAAAATACAAAAGAGACTCTTGAAGATCTTTACTCCCGCTTCCCATAAGCCACCCATGTGGGGGGCGCTTGGAGGGTTGAAGAGCCAGGACAAGTTTTGATGGCTGTAGGATGAAATTACACGCGTTTTCGCGGCTTCTATAAAGTCACGCGATAAAGATTTGGAGGCTCCAACGAACTTTTTGGGGGCACTCGAGAAAGAAATCGGTCGTCAGGTTCGAAGTGGCTTCTAAGTGTGTGGCTCGAGTGCTGAAGCATACATAGACGCATTCATAGCCCTTGGTTATTAGACATGCTGGACCTGTGTAGTTTTTTATGTCAAACGGTCCTGCGAAATCGACGCCTGTATGCGTGAACGGACGGGAGAACGTGGATCATTCCACTGGCAAATCACCCATGAGTTGGGCTTGCAACTTCTTGCGATAAACTGCACATACTCGACAGGAATTTATCGTGGCCTTAACTAGATTCCTGAGTTTGGGAATCCAGAACTTGCACCGGATCAGGCGCATCATATCTGGTTTCCACCATGGAGGGAGAAGTGTGAAGGAGCTTTCATAAGGAAGAATGATAGCGCAATGACTCAGAAGCTCTCACGCATGCTCTCATGACTCCATTGTGATAGACGAACGGATTAAGATTAATGATGGGGCTTGAGCTTGGAATTAGTTGCTTGTCGAGTAAACACTGATACTCTTTGGGGTACTTAATGCGTTGAGTAGCTCAGTACTGCTGATGTCCTTTAGAAGTTGAATATCAGGTTTAAGACAGCGCCTTATAAAACGGAATATATAGGCCACGACTCTTAGTGCTTTGCCGAATTTGGAATTTTCGCTGTCAACAGGTGGACTGAAACTTTGCGCAGTTTCGATCCGGGTATATATTGCTGCTCTGTAAGCGCTCTGAGACGCATTGCAAAAACCATGGAGCTGCATCTTTGCCTTAGGGGAAGATTGAACCCATCTGGGGATGCGTATCTTATTGAGAGTTGCATAACTCTCGAGGAATTCATGCCATCTTTTTAGGAGTTGGCTTGCCAAGGATTGGTCCCAACCCAGATCATGAAGCCAGATCTCTTGCATGAAGATCTTAATACGGACCATGAAAGGAGCTGGATCGAACAGTTTGGCGATTTGTAAAAGCAGCTCACGTTTTGTGTAGGATTGCTTAACTTTGATGTCGGAGGGGGCGAAGAGGAACTCATCGGTGTCTGCTTTTCAGCGTATACCGAGAGTCTTCTCAAGCCTGGCTTCTTCAATCTCCAAGAAATCGGCTCGCAGTAGTTGCTCTCTCGGAAGATTATGAGCACAGCCTTGTCGCTGGAGCAGCATGTCAATCTGCGAGCTCGTGTGGAATAGGGAATCAGCCAATTGAATATTTGGTATGTCCCTCAGAATGCTGTGTGGAAGTGGATGCGATGGTAAATTGCCCACCGAATTGGCCAAAACGAAGGCAGAGAGTTTAATTTGGATCATCGGCTTAGTAGGGGAACCAATCTTGAAGTGACATAACTTCTTTGAATTGGCTGAGATGGCTTGAATTAAGCCGATCACTTCTGTTCAGACTGGGTGGAATGGAAGCTTCATTAGATTGAAAAGCCGTTCGGAGATGAACGTCGCTTCCGATCCCGAGGGTGTTGTGGCGACCCTTGCACGTAAAACAATTATGTTGACTCGTGCAATTTTTAATTGATGCCCTCTCGCCCTAGAGTGCGATAACGTTCCAATAGGAAAAATGGAATAATGGAATAAAATGGAATACGAATTTAGGTCGATCCACATCGGGATGTCAACCTTGTTGTGCAACGACTGTTCCCACAGCGAATGTGTAAGCTTGGGTAGGAGGCGCACAGTTAAACTAGAAGGCAATCCCAATTCACAGTACTTATGCGGGAGTGCTCTGGAGCTGTCAAGCAACCTTGGATGGTGCTCTGTAGGTCCTTAATAGCAGCTCCTGATTCCTGCGAAACTGGCTGGAGATTAAAGAACACATGAAGTTGGCTGTTAACTAACAGCCTCTTGATCTCAAGTCTGTCAGTTAAGTTACTCCACGCTGATGCGAAACCATCATTTGTGAGACGAGACATGGACACGATTGCCTTCGGTTCCCCGCCTGTCTCTGAGTTGCGGTGAAGTAGTTTTTCGATCTCTGTTAACCGTGGGTTGGTTATATAGACAGCTGGCAAAAGGTCTCGGAAAGTGGGCCATTTTAAATACTCCCCATAACAAATTTCAATCTCCACGGGAGGGAGACCGCAGCCTCTTGGCTGTTGGTTAGGCGCAGGAGCCGCGATCATGGCGGTTGCGCTCTCTATTTGGTGACTTGCTATCTTGCACGTTCGACTCTTCTTGGCTGAAGACTTTTGAACAGCGGTCACACTTTTGCTCGACCATACCCCAAATTGCACGAACTTGGTCTAAGCGGACTTTAAGTGTGTGGAGCGACACGACAAGATTCGGAGACGAGTTAATTCTTGCTTCGAACTGACAGAGTCTGTCAGTAACGGCAATGAATTTGTTGAGTGACATTTTTTGGGTGTTTTGGAGAATTTGAGACCTGCTGTGCGAGTAATTAGAGGACCGGTTACCGAAATTGTCGGACCTTAGCGGACACCCTTGAAGAAGTTGCCTGGATAGTTAACTTTTCTGAGGAAGAGGTGTGGACCCTTTTCAGGATTGATGGCGAGGAATCTTTTTTCATCGGAGGGTGCGGAAGTGAAATTGATCTTCTGTGCTGTGTTGAAGGAGCGGGAAGTCGTTGCTTACTGCTTTTGTCGCTATCAATTGGCATAGTAGGCTCCTAAAAAGCCTCGGACTTGGATGGCAGCGTAGAAGCATAAAGAATAATTGTTTAAATTAATTAAACAAATACTAGTAAATGGAACGATGGAATTGTTCCAATTTTAACGTTGAGGTTGTGGTTAATGTTGCGGGAAAAGGTAAAAAACAAATAAAAAAATATTTATTTACTTTAATTTACCAAATGTAAGTAATTGTAACGATGGAATCGGTCCAATTTAGATGAAGTCGTCTATTTTTATTTTTTTGTATATAAAAAGGAACAAGGACAAACAGAAACAAAAACAAATAAAAAGAATATTTGTTTATTATTTTAGTTTTTTAATTAATCAAATGAGATTTATTTGAAAAGTTGCATGCACAAATATAATACAACATTATATTAATAAATAAATATAATAAAAACTCTTAAAAATATAAATATATATATATATATATCTGTCCAATAAGGATGTGGATGTGGATGCGACTTAAATAATTTTTTTTGCGAATAAACATAATATGTCACGACCCAAGAGTAACGAGTACCTTGCAACGGGTACCTTGTCAACACATACGTCTGGTACCCTTGACACCCTGTGTTCGACTTCACTTTGTTTATCGTCTTATTATAAAACGAAATGAACCAATGCGGCAAAATCTAACTGCACGGAATGCAATTAATTGCACAGTTCTGCTCGGTTGCCTAGTCTCAGTTTGCGGGACCCAACAGACAGCGAGCGGTGGGGTTCACTTTGTGCAGTTTTAATACCTGTTTCCGTAGTTGTTATGCCTTGTTAATTTGGAAGGCTCTAACACACAATCACTTATTTAAACTGCTAATTTTGTTGGACGTGTGTGTTTTATCACTTATGTATATGGACATATAGTGTGCAACAGCAAATATGCATGCGTAACAATTTGGACAAAAAGTATGTGCTAGTAAATAATATTTATTTATTATTTATTTTTTTTTATTTCATTGTGTTTTTGGGCTGCAAGTGCGTATATCTTGATATATGTATGTATGTATTTTACTGTAAACTTGTGTAGGTACATCCATACATTCCTTCTATCGTTAATTCACAATTAGTTAAGAAAAACACAATTTTGCTTTTATCTGCTCCACTGGTTTAATTCGACTGACTTAAGAAAAAGACTACAAATATGGCGTCTGGGCTACTTTCTTAAGCTACATAACTTAGCTGCTTGGAAGCCACAAAACTATATGGTAGCGGTCTTGTTGAATTGCAGCATAATTTGCGGCATGAACAGCATATGTAGAAGAGAGATAGCATAATCTTAACATAATCTGCCTTTGGAATTGCGATTGATACCCTAACTAATACATATATGAGGTATATGTCCAAACATCCCGGCCACCTTGAAAGAATTACTTTTCCAGAGACAGGTAGAACAGGGGCAACAGCGTCCGGAGGCAGTGCGAATAATTTCTAATGCAATGGCGGTGTGTTGTTCTCATGTATGATGACCATAGAGCTAACGGTGAGATTTGGGAAACCGAAGTCCACTTTGTCCTAACTCTAAGCTCGTTTACATATCCCGCAGACCAACGACGCCAAAATTGCTGTGTGACAGCCGTGATCTGCTCGTAACGATTCAATTTGGAGATGTTGTTGGTGATAGTCTCACGCTCTGGCAAGCGTGCGGTGCATCTCCATTTAGAAAGTGTCCTGCAGTGAAAGCGGTGACAGCGGGCGAGAGTTGAGAACTGCTTCTATCTTAACGACTGCAGTGTTCAGCTCCTCAAAGGTAAGCTGCGCTCTTGCGTTTCAAAAAACTTATGCGATAACAGATCTGTCACGATTTCAATGTGAACGGCCTTACGGCCTAGCCACGTTTTCGAAGATAGGTGTTCACTGGACCGCAATTGTTGACTCCAACGTGGCGAAATGGTTTGCCTGTGGATAAGCGCTCAGGTGGCAGGGAACCCATGACTTGACGAAATTGACCTGGACGATATCTGACATGGTGTTTTTTTATTTTTTTTTTTTTCTAATTGTAGTTATAATGTGTTGTAATAAAATAAAAAAAAATAAAAAAAACGAACAATGCTGCGCGCTAAAGCTCTTGCGTTTACGACCCAGAATTGAAGATGCAGCAGTCAAACTAACGCCTTTGGACCTGAGTGGTAATTGTGTAAGTGTAGATGCCGAACATAGTTGTGGACTAATTGTGATGGGGGGATTGAGTAAAGGGTGCCTTTGCCGCCAATCTTGATAGGCTCGAATCCAGAAGAGTCGTCTATGAAGGCCTAAAAAACTTCAAATTGCTATTCAAGTCTCTTCGTTTCCTTAGCAACTGCAAATCTTCCTTTTTGAGAAAATTTTAAGTCCGGAACATGTATGCCATAACTCGATGTGCCCGAAAAACTTCCGTTTTTCATTATCGATAATGTCCATGTCCAAATCATTGTCAAATTGTTGGCAGGGCCATTGACTTTCAGAATCAGGGAGAAACGCAGGTCCTGTGAACCAAATTGATTACTGGAGATCATTGCCATACGAGTCCGTGGAACGCATATACACGCAACAGCCGTAAGCACGTGTTGATGCGTCACAGAAATCGGACAGTTGTGTGTCTGTGAACTCAGCTTGCAAGCGAAAATGGGGTACTGAAATCGACGGCAATTCTTTGAGAGACGTTACGCAATATCTCCATGCTTGAGGGAGTTATTGTGGAACATATTTATACCAGGCAAGTTTTAGCAGCCATAGCTTATATATGGTGATTTTCGAGTCGATTATGATTAGTGCCAGCAATCTTAAGGGATCGAACAGAGAAGACGCAATCGAGAGAATAGTCCTCTTTGTGGCTGTTGCATATAATTTTTTGGGTTTAAATTCAAATAGTAGCACATCACGACGTTGATCCCAAGCTACGCCAAGTGCGTTTTCAATCAAGTTTATATCCTTTACCGATTCATCGTCTCTGACGGCGGGATGATTGGGGTGCCACTTAACCAATGGGAAGTGTCCTCGTCCAAGTATCTCGGTGATCTCGTGTTAAATGGTCTGCAAGTCGATGAGCTCGTTGGCTCCGCAAAGCAGATCAACATAAAAACGATGATTTTACAATGGATGCGTCAATGGGAAGATCGGCTACATATTGCAAACTGCGAACTGCTAAGTATGGGGTCAGGGCCGTTCCATATCTCAAAGGTCTGCAAATCAGCAACAAAGGATGCTCTCCAGTATATATATTGAAATTTCCGATCCACTGGGCTGACTAAAACTTGTCTATAATTGTTCGTAATGTCCGCTGTGATGGCGTAAGGAACCAATCGAAAACGAAGGAGAAGTGTATACAGATGTTCTTGGAGTGTTGGGCCAACGAGAAGCAAATCATTGTAGTGATAAAGTGATGATGAAGTGCACGAGGCGTCAACCAGGATTCTTATCTTCGTTGATGCACTGCTGAGTTTAAAAACACAATGGATTCGTCCCGGATCCGTCACTAAAGTCATATGGTCGAAGTCCTCATATTCTTTCATGA
This sequence comes from Drosophila montana, assembly GCF_035044405.1. Classification (NCBI taxonomy): domain Eukaryota; kingdom Metazoa; phylum Arthropoda; class Insecta; order Diptera; family Drosophilidae; genus Drosophila; species Drosophila montana. Next base: position 50,966 of record NW_026996290.1, on the reverse strand, counting down.
TAGTTACATATGTGGATTGAACAATAGGCTGCTGACTGAGGCGCCTCTCGAGCGATAAAAAACGAAGACGCGCAACATGGCTTGAATCGCCAAGGCAAGTTGGATCTCCCTTGAAAGGTAGACGCACATCAATCCTGCCGTTGTCCATCTGTGTTGTCCTTGAATATATATCTTTACAGAGCCGATGTTCCGGATTGATTGACTTTGGAAAATTTTGTAAAGCATCAATGCTCCACAGTAATTGAAGATTTTTGTCAATTGACTCCTCCTGCCACCTGATGACGATATTTGCCAGACACAACCCATCCAAGCAATATTGAATATTAAATTACCCTGCTTGTGTGCAATACGAGTGTTCTCCATTTCCATTTGACACAGCATCAAAACTAACTCTCGATTCGGATCCTTATACAAGGTTTTGTTTTCTATGTAGAAATCTTCATACCTCTGTTCCTCAAGAATTCTGCGAACTATCCTTGTCCATTAATTCCACAACTGTGCTTTTCTCAAACGGTGTACCAAGCGTCAACATGATGCATTTTAATTAATTAATAGTCGGAGTGTTGCAGGTACATTGCCCATTTAGCTACACGTAAAGGCACTTCTTTTTTCTTGATTGTCATTGTAAACGCATTGCAGTCAGTTTACTTTATGCCTTAAACTTTATGCCTAATACGTACACACGCCTTTTAATTAGAGCAGACTTGACAGCAACAATACCCAAAACCAAACTTGCTAGCATCCGTGTGAATTTCCGTTTCTAACTTAGGATTATACAATTTAAATAGTGGTCTATTCGTCAACGCTGCTTTCAATAGTTCAAATGCGACATTCTGCAACTCTTTAAATTCAAAATTGCATCCTTTCGCAAAATGTGAATATCCTTTTTATCTATGGTATCGGAAATTTTCAACAGCGTGGGTGTTGGATGAAAAGAGTTTTTTGAATTTTTGAGAATCTAATCTAAAGAGGGCGTGTGTGGATGGTATGAAGTTTTAATAAAGTTTTAACAAATTGCTGAGCAGCTCGAACTGGCTTCTATGAAGACGCGTACAGATCGGATTTCTTAAATTAAGTTAAGATTAAAGGGACTGAGTTACAATTACAGTGTTCGAAAGAGAGCGAGACTTCGTACATGTGCTTGTGTGCTTATGCCATTAAATTGCATATAAAAATGTGGGGGGTGGTCCTTTTTTTAAGCTTCATTACTAAGCTGCTCGGAGGCAGCCACAAAACTAAAGGGTAGCGGTCTTGTTGAATTGCAGCATACTTTGCGGCATGAACATCCCGCCCCCTTGCAATACTATTGCATTTTGAGGTCCTTGGAAAGGAGGGGGTCTCATTGGCTGCAGGTTCCGGAGAGGACCCAACCGAACCGGCAGACCGTCTGGGCTGAATCTGAAGTTGAATCTCCGTCTGGAGAATAACTTCCATGTACAAGCCTTCGGAACCCTTTGCGCTGATGAAAACGGTACAAGTCCCTTCTGCACTGATTGGAGGTCGGAAAGCCCAAGGGCCGTTGCCAAGCGCTCGAGTCTCGAAGGTTTCAGTTCCGTTTTCTAGGAGCACTGATGCTCCTGCCATTTGGGGCACGCGGCCCTGGAAGGGCACTTAGTTTCCTCTCCTCTCCTTTTATGTGCAGCAAACTGTGATGGTCCTTGTCACAGGACCGGCAGCGATCATTGCTGCGGCACGATGATCGTGGCTCTTAGGCCAGGCAGTTGGGGCAGTACTTGTTTATCAGTACTGCCCGGAGACGCTTCTCAGGGCTCAGGCTCAGGAAGCGTCGGCATCGGTACGACCCACTCCACGGGGCTGTTGGCTGGTGTTGTCTTGGTCTGGGACCATGTCGCTAAAGGAGGAAACAAGAAGCTTTTTTTTTTAAATTTGGTTTTGTAGACACAGAGGACAATACAGGTGTTAGTTTGGTGGTCTGTATCTACGGAATGGTGGCATCAGAATCAACTAGTAGGTGGATGAGCTTAGCCACGGGCCTTTTGATGACGCCGCGGGTAGTAAGGACATTTCCACGTGGACCATGTTATCCGTGCCTGGATGCGTAGCTTGGACTCGGCCGAGCCGCCATTCGTTGGATGGAAGGTTATCTTCCTTGACGATAACCATGTCGCCGATCTGAAGGTTTTTTTTGTGCAACTCCTTGAGGTTTTCCTCTTTCCAATGGAAACAGAACTCCTGATTAACGGCTTTGAGACATTGCCAGCGGTTCAGGATGGACGCTGCAGTCTCCTTAATTTCAGGCTCCGAAATCGATACAAGAGGACTGCCGACGAGGTAATGGCCTGGACTAAGGGCCAGTAGGTCAACCGGGCTCTCTGATAATGGAAAGATTGGCCTCGAGTTGAGGCATGCTTCTATTTTTGACAAGAGCGTGGATAACTCTTCAAACGTGTATTAGAAAGAGGAAGTGGACTTGGAACAAACATCTCTTTCGACCGCGTCACTTATTACTTTTTTAAAATAACTTATAAAGTGTATTGTTTATAAATAATCGTATAAAATTGCCACAAACGCGCAAACAAGTAATATAACATACGTAAAATCAGTGTGCACAAATAGGAACTGAGAAAAGGTCTTCTGCAAAGCGGATCTCAAATTTTGAACTTGCAGAAAAGGACGCCGACGTCAAACAGAAATTAAACGCCGCATTCCAACACCCTTATCCCTTATTCCAACATATTACAAAGATGAGCAAAGATATTTACTACTCGGATAAATACTATGATGAGAAATTTGAGTACAGACATGTGGTCTTGCCAAAAGAGCATGTGAAGCTGGTGCCCAAAACACATATGATTACAGAAACCGAATGGAGATCAATCGGTGTGCAGCAGTCGCGCAGCTGGATACACTATATGATACACAAGCCAGAGCCGCATATTTTGCTATTTCGGCGTCGCAAAACGGAGGAGTAGGCGTACAAAAACACTCCCCGCACATACACACACACACACAAATACATGCATACACATTCACACCACATCTTACATATACGTATAAGCATACATGGAAGCGTTCCAGCTGACGCGACGGCGCAGCTGCTTCTGCGACTGCGCAAATGGTGGTAGCTGCACAACTGTTGCGGCAGAGGCTTTAAACCAACAACAAATCCAACACACGCACGCATACACACTCATTCATTTATTCTGTTTTTTTAACAATATACATACACATACTGCTTAAGTCCTGGTACGCAAGTGTTTCATTGCCTTTGAAATACTTCCCACATATAAATTTTCAAATTATGAATACGTTGCCATATTGCTATTATATCGAATTGGCCATATTTTAAAAATGTAATTCTATAACTGATTTTCTCCACATAAGCACTATTTACGCCGTAAATTTCAGTTTTGCTTTTAGTCATAGCACTATATAATGCTAACATCGCGAATCGCACACAGCGATTGGAAAATTGCCTGCACATTTTCATTTAATATTAAAAAATATGATTTGAGACCTTGAAAATTTTTATATAAAATAAAAAAAAATTCAAAAGAGACTCTTGAAGGGGCGCTTGGAGGGTTGAAGCGCCAGGACAAGTTTTGATGGCTGTAGGATGAAATTACACGCGTTTTCGCGGCTTCTATAAAGTCACGCGATAAAGATTTGGAGACGGCAGAAAGAAATCGAGCGAAAGCGGCCAGGAATTTTTCGGTCGTCAGGTCCGAAGTGGCTTCTAAGTGTGTGGCTCGAGTGCTGAAGCATACATAGACGCATTCATAGCCCTTGGTTATTAGAGATGATCGACCTGTGTAGTTTTCTATGTCAAACGGTCCTGCGAAATCGACGCCTGTATACGTGAACGGACGGGAGAACGTGGATTGTTCCACTTGCAAATCACCCATGAGTTGGGCCTGCAACTTCTTGCTATAAACTACACATACTCGACAGGAATTTATCGTGGCCTTAACTAGATTCCTGAGTTTGGGAATCCAGTACATGCACCGGATCAGGCGCATCATTATCTGGTTTCCATCATGGAGGGAGAAGTGTGAAGGAGCTTTCATAAGGAAGAAGGATTGGATGTCTTTCGTCATAGCGCAATGACTCAGAAGCTCTCACACGCCCGCATGCTCTCATGACTCCATTATGATAGACGAACGGATTAAGATAAATGATGGGGCTTGAGCTTGGAATTAGTTGCTTGTCGAGTAAACACTGATACTCTTTGGGGTACTCAATGCGTTGAGTAGCTCAGTACTGCTGATGTCCTTTAGAAGTTTAATATCAGGTTGAAGACAGCGCCTTATAAAACGGAATATATAGGCCACGACTCTTAGTGCTTTGCCGAATTTGGAGAAGTGATCTACGATGCTCCGCAAGCAGGACAGCGCCACACACCTCTAAACGAGGGAGGGAGATGGTGTTCACCGGAGCGACCCTGGTTTTCGCTGTCTGCAGGTGGACTGAAACTTTGCGCAGTTTCGATCCGGGTATATATTGCTGCTCTGTAAACGCTCTGAGACGCATCGCAAAAACCATGGAGATGCATCTTTGCCTTAGGGGAGGATTGAACCCATCTGGGGATGCGTATCTTATTGAGAGTTGCATAACTCTCGAGGAATTTTTGCCATCTTTGTAGGAGTTGGCTTGGTAAGGATTGGTCCCAACCCAGATCATGAAGCCAGATCTCTTGCATGAAGATCTTAATACGGACCACGAATGGAGCTGGATCGAACAGTTTGGCGATTTGTAAAAGCAGCTCACGTTTTGTGTAGGATTGCTTAACTTTGATGTCGGAGGGGGCGAAGAGGAACTCATCGGTGTCTGCTTTCCAGCGTATACCGAGAGTCTTCGCAAGGCTGGCCTCTTCAATCTCCAAGAAATCGGCTGGAAATCCAGCAGTGCCCAGAGCTGTGCATAGCTCGTCGATGGTTCGGACGGCCCCAATCTAAGTGTATGCCCCGGCAAGCACGTCGTCGACGTACATAAAATTGGAAATGACGTTGCTCGCCAAAGGATATTGTCAGCGTACGTCAGTGGACAGCTGCTGTAGGACCCGTATCGCCAGGAAGGGAGCACAGTTGACACCAAAACTGATAGTGTTGAGCTCGTAATCACAGAGCTCACCCTTACTGTTCCGGTAGAGGATTCTTTGAAATGGAGTGTGGTTTGGGTCAACGCGGGTTTGCCGACACATTTTGGAAATATCCGCGTTGAAAACATAGCGGAAGAAACGCCATTTCCAGATCTGGATTGTTAAATCAGATTGCAGAACTGGTCCTGTGTGGAGGACGTCGTTTAGACTTTTACTCTTTGAGGGCTGGAGGCGTTAAACACAACGCGAACCTTTGTGGTGGTGCTGTCTGGTTTGAATACAGCGTGATGGGAGAGATAAAAGTAATTGGAGTCGTTGCTAGGAGGGACTTATTTCACATGATCCAAGTCCAGGTAATCCTTGATCACGGAGTCGTACTGCTACTTTTGCGGAGTGTTTCTCAATAAACGACCTCGAATGTCCCAAGATGACGTGATTAGGATTCTTGAAGGGCAACGTAACTATGTATCTGCCGGTCTCATCCCTTTTGGTGGTGCGAGTAAAGTTATTTTCTCATATGGAGTCTGACACTTTTGCCAGTTTGGCTGGCAGATCTTCCACCTACACACTTTCCACACCTGAGTAGATCGTCTAAAAGTGGTTCTGGGCTGACCGAAATCCTTGGTAACGGACGAAATTCTCGACGCATTTGAGTTAACTACTGGGCCAATCAGGACTCAACCGAAGATGGTCTCCATGCCCAGTAGTGAACCGCATATGTTGGATTGTGTGCCGCCGAGGAGGATTGATGGGATAATGTCCGCCCCTAGCAGCACGTCAATCTGCGAGCTCGTGTGGAATGAGGGATCAGCCAATTGAATATTTGGTAGGTCCCTCAGAATGATGTGTGGAAGTGGATGCGAGGGCAAATTGCCCACCAAATTGGTCAAAACGAAGGAAGAGGGTTTTATTTGGATCCTCGGTTTAGTAGGGAAGCCAATCTTGAAGTGACATAACTTCTTTAAATTGGCTGAGATGTCTTGACTTAAGCCGGTCACTTCTGTTCGGACTGGATGGAATGGAAGCTTGATTAGATTGAAAAGCCGTTCGGAGATGAACGTTGCTTCCGATCCCGAGGGTGTTGTGGCGACCCTTGCACGTGAAACAATTATGTTGACTCGTGCAATTTTTTTAATTGATGCCCTCTCGCGAAACAGTTCAGGCAGAGTTTTTGCTGTTTGATGAAATTAGACCTGTCACCAACAGTCATCTACAGAAAACACAAGCGCACTGGATGGTTCTCCCTTGAGCAAAGTTTGCAAGATTGAGCCTTTACGCTCACTGTGCACTTGTGCTTGGCTTCATGCGATAGCGTTCCAAAAGGAAAAATGGAATAATGGAAAAAAATGGAATACGAATTTAGGTCGATCCACATCGGGATGTCAACCTTGTTGTGCAACGACTGTTCCCACAGCGAACGTGTAAGCTTGGGTAGGAGGCGCACAGTTAAACTATTAGGCAATCCCAATTCACAGTACTTATGCGGGAGTGCTCTAGAGCTGTCAAGCATCCTTGGATGGTGCTCTGTAGGTCCTTAATAGCAGCTCCTGATTCCTGCGAAACTGGCTGGAGATTAAAGCACACGTGAAGTTGGCTGTTGACTAACAGCCTCTTGATCTCAAATCTGTCAGTTAAGTCAATCCATGCTGATGCGAAACCATCATTTGTGAGACGAGACATGGACACGATTGCCTTCGGTTCCCCGCCTGTCTATGAGTTGTAGTGAAATAGTTTTTCGATCTCTGTTAACCGTGGTTTGGTTATATAGACAGCTGGCAAAAGGTCTCGAAAACTGGGCCATTTTAAATACTCCCCATAACAAATTTCAATCTCCACGGGAGGGAGACTGCAGCCTCTTGGCTGTTTGTTAGGCGCAGGAGCCGTGATCATGGCGGTTGCGCTCTCTATTTGGTGGCTTGCATATCTTGCACGTTCGACTCTTCTTGGCTGAGGACTTTTAAAAAGCGGTCACACTTTTGCTCGACCTTACCGCAAATTGCACGAACTTGGTCTAAGCGGACTTTAAGTGTGTGGAGCGACACGACAAGATTCGGAGACGAGTTAATTCTTGCTTCGAACTGACAGAGTCTGTCAGTAACGGCAATGAATTAATTTAGTGACATTTTTTGGGTGTTTTGGAGAATTTGAGACCTGCTGTGCGAGTAATTTCAGAATTGATGGCGAGGAATCTTTTTTCATCGGAGGGTGCGGAAGTGAAATTTATCTTCTGTGCTGTGTTGAAGGAGCGGGAAGTCGTTGCTTACTGCTTTTGTCGCTATCAATTGGCATAGTAGGCTCCTAAAAAGCCTAAGACTTGGATGGCAGCGTAGAAGCATAAAGAATAATTGTTTAAATTAATTAAACAAATACTAGTAAATGGAACGATGGAATTGTCCCAATTTTAACGTTGAGGTTGTGGTTAATGTTGTGGGACTAGGTAAAAAACAAATAAAAAAATACTTTACTTTATTTTAATTAACCAAATGTAAGTTATTGGAACGATGGAATCGGTCCAATTTGGATGAAGTGGTCTATTTTTATTTTTTTGTATATAAAAAGGACTAAGGACAAACAGAAACAAAAAACAAATAAAAAGAATATTTGTTTATTATTTTTGTTTTTGAATTAATCAAATGAGATTTATTTGAAAAATTGCATGCACAAATATAATACATTATATTAACAAATGAATGAAATAAAAACACATAAAAATATTGTAAATATATTTTAAAATATTGTCCAATGAGATTGTGGATGTGGATGCGACTTAAATAATTTTTTTTGCGAATAAAAATAATTTGTCACGACCCAAGAGTAACGAGTACCTTGCAACGGGTACCTTGTCAACACATACGTCTGGTACCCTTGACACCCTGTGTTCGACTTCACTTTGTTTATCGTATTATTACAAAACGAAATGAACCAATGCGGCAAAATCTAACTGCACGGAATGCAATTAATTGCACAGTTCTGCTCGGTTGCCTAGTCTCAGTTTGCGGGACCCAACAGACATCGAGCGGGGGGGTTCACTTTGTGCAGTTTTAACACCTGTTTCTCTTGTTGTTATGCCTTGTTAATAACAATTTGGACAAAAAGTATGTGCTAGTAAATAATATTTATTTATTATTTATTTTTTTTATTTCATTGTGTTTTTGGGCTGCAAGTGCGTATATCTTGATATATGTATGTACGTATTTTATTTTTAAGCGGACTGTAAACTTGTGTAGGTACATACATACAGTACCAAGATGGAGGATGATGAGATTTTTTTTTATTTTGAAATAAACTCACTTTTACGGCAAATATATGTATATATCTTATACATGCATATAAACACAAAAAAACCTCTGCCAATTTTAAAAATATGGAGCATAGCTGTGGGCTATGTAGTGTGTGAAGAAAAATGAAAATGAAGTGAAATGAAAAAAACTGGGTTCAGGCAGGCAAAGTTGGGGGGATGAAATCCAGGAATTCCTCAATATATATGAAACTTCAGTATCCGGCTCGAAGGTTATGAAATTGTGTGTGTATGGTGTGTGTTAGTTAAGAAAAACACAATTTTGCTTTTATCTGCTCCACTGGTTTAATTCGACTGACTTAAGAAAAAGACTACAAATATGGCGTCTGGGCTACTTTCTTAAGCTACATAACTTAGCTGCTTGGAAGCCACAAAACTATATGGTAGTGGTCTTGTTGAATTGCAGCATAATTTGCTGCATGAACAGCATATGTAGAAGAGAGTTAGCATAATCTTAACATAATCTGCCTTTGGAATTGCGATTGATACCCTAACTAATATATATATGAGGTATATGTCCAAACATCCCGGCTGCCTTCAAAAAATAAGCTTGCAAGAGACGGGTAGAACAGGCAGCTTATGCACTGGCGGGCAACAGCGTCCGGAGGCAGTGCGAATATACGCAACACGAACGGACTCAACACGCCCTAATTTCCAATGCAATGGCGGTGTGTTGTCCTTATGTATGATGACCATAGAGCCAACGGTGAGATTTGGGGAAGCCGAAGTCCGCTTTGTCCTAACCCTAAGCTCGTTTACATATCCCGCAGACCAGCGACGCCAAAATTTCTGTGTGTCAGCCGTGTTCTGCTCAACTATCCAATTGGAGATGTTGTTGGTGATAATCTCACGCTCTGGCATCTGCGCTCTGCGGTCCATCTCCATTTAGAAAGTGTCCTGCAGTGAAAGCGGTGACAGCGGGCGAGAGTTGAGAACTGCTTCTATCTTAACGACTGCAGTGTTCAGCTCCTCAAAGGTAAGCTGCGCTCTTGCGTTATATTGCGATATAGGATTTTGTGGGACCCTAGCCACGTATTCGAAGAAAGGTGTTCACTGGACCGCAATTGTCGACTCCAACGTGGCGAAATGGTTTGCCTGTGGATAAGCGCTCAGGTGGCAGGGAACCCATGTCTTGACGAAGTTGACCTGGACGATATCTGACATAGTGTAAACAAGAACGAACAATGCTGCGCGCTAAAGCTCTTGCGTTGACGACCCAGAATTGAAGATGCAGCAGTCCAACTAATGCCTTTGGGCCTGAGTGGTAATTGTGTAAGTGTAGATGCCGAACATAATTGTCGACTAATTGCGATTCCTTGGGATCGAGTAAAGGGTGCCTTTGCCGCCTTCTTGATAGGCTCGAATTCAGAAGAGTCGTCTATGAAGGCCTGAGAAACTTCAAATTGCTTTTCATGTCTCTTCGTTTCCTTAGCAACTGCAAATCTTCCTTTTTGACAAAATATTAAGTCCGGGACATGTATGCCATAACTCGATGTGCCCGAAAAACTTCCGGTTTTCATTATCGATAATGTCCATGTCCAAATCATTGTCAAATTGTTGGCAGGGCCATTGACTTTCAGAATCAGGGAGAAACGCAGGTCCTGTAAACCAAAGCGAAAATGAGGTACTGAAATCGACGAAAATTCCTTGAGAGACGTTACGCAATATCTCCATGCTTGAGGGAGTACGAGGCGTCAACCAGGATTCTTAACTTCATTGATGCACTGTTGAGTTTAAAAACACAATGGATTCGTCCCGGATTCGTCACTAAAGTCATATGTTCGAAGTACTCATATTCTTTCATGATAGTTACATATGTCGATTGAACAATAGGCTGCTGACTGAGGCGCTTCTCGAGCGATAAAAAACGACGACGCGCAACATCGCTTGAATTGCCTAGCCACGTTGGATCTCCCTTTAAAGGTAGATTACGTATGGCGATTGAACAGTAGGCTGCTGACTGAGGCGCCTCTCGAGCGATAAAAAACGAAGATGCGCAACATGGCTTGAATTGCCAAGGCACGTTGGATCTCCCTTGAAAGGTAGATGCACAACAATCCTGCCGTTGTCCATCTGGGAACTGCTAAGTATGGGGTCAGGGCCGTTCCATATGTCACTGTATTTATCTCAAAGGTCTGCAAATCAGCAACAAAGGATGCTCTCCAGAATATATTTTGAAATTTCCGATCCACTGGGCTGACTAAAACTTGTCTATAATTGATCTTCTTGTCAAAACATACGTCTGGTACCCTTGTCACCCTGTGTTGGACTTCACTTTGTTTATCGTCTTATTATAAAACTAAATGAACCAATGCGACAAAATCTAACTGCACGGAATGCAATTAATTGCACAGTTCTGCTCGGTTGCCCAGTCTCAGTTTGCTGGACCCAACAGACAGCGAGCGGGGGGGTTCACTTTGTGCAGTTTTAAGACCTGTTTCTCTTCTTGTTATGCCTTGCTAATTTGGAAGGCGCTAACACACAATAATTAATTCAAACATTTAGTGTGCAACAGCAAATATGAATGCGTAACAATTTGGACAAAAAGTATGTGCTAGTAAATAATATTTATTTATTATTTATTTTTTTTATTTCATTGTGTTTTTGGGCTGCAAGTGCGTATATCTTGATATATGTATGTATGTATTTTATTTTTAAGCGGACTGTAAACTTGTGTAGGTACATACATACATGAAACTTCAGTATCCGGCTCGAAGGACCATGAAATTGTGTGTGTATGGTTAGGGTGCGGGGGAGGGGGGTGGGAGGGCTTCCTTCTATCGTTAATTCACAATTAGTTAAGAAAAAACACAATTAAGAAAAAGACTACAAATATGGCGTCTGGGCTACTTTCTTAAGCTACATAACTTAGCTGCTTGGAACCACAAAACTATATGGTAGCGGTCTTGTTGAATTGCAGCATAATTTGCGGCATGAACAGCATATGTAGAAGAGAGTTAGCATAATCTTAACATAATCTGCCTTTGGAATAGCGATTGATACCCTAACTGATATATAAATGAGGTATATGTCCAAACATCCCGGCCGCCTTGAAAGAATGAACTTTCAAGAGACGGGTAGAACAGGCAGCTTATGCACTGGCGGGCAACAGCGTCCGGAGGCAGTGCAAATATACGCGACACGAACGGACTCAACACGCCCTAATTTCCAATGCAATGGCGGTGTGTTGTCCTCATGTATGATGACCATAAAGCCAACGGTGAGATTTGGGGAAGCTGAAGTCCACTTTGTCCTAGCTCTAAGCTCGTTTACATATCCCGCAGACCAACGACGCCAAAATTGCTGTAGAAATTGTCCTGCAGTGAAAGCGGTGACAGCGGGCGAGAGTTGAGAACTGCTTCTATCTTACGACTGCAGTGTTCAGCTCCTGAAAGGTAAGCTGCGCTCTTGCGTTTCAAAAAACTTATTCGATAACAGATCTGTCACGATTTCAATGTGAACGGCCTTTACGGCCATGCAGACAAGTATTACGATATAGGATTTTGTGGGACCCTAGCCACGTATTCGAAGAAAGGTGTTCACTGGACCGCAATTGTTGACTCCAACGTGGCAAAATGGTTTGCCTGTGGATAAGCGCTCAGGTGGCAGGGAACCCATGACTTGACGAAGTTGACCTGGACGATATCTGACATAGTGTAAACAAGAACGAACAATGCTGCGCGCTAAAGCTCTTGCTTTTACGACTCAGAATTAAAGATGCAGCTGTCCAACTAATGCCTTTGGTCCTGAGTGGTAATTGTGTAAGTGTAGATGCCGAACATAATTGTGGACTAATTGCGATTCCTTGGGATCGAGTAAAGGGTGCCTTTGCCGCCAATCTTGATAGGCTCGAATTCAGAAGAGTCGTCTATGAAGGCCTGAGAAACTTCAAATTGCTTTTCATGTCTCTTCGTTTCCTTAGCAACTGCAAATCTTCCTTTTTGAGAAAATATTAAGTGCGGGACATGTATGCCATAACTCGATGTGCCCGAAAAACTTCCGTTTTTTATTATCGATAATGTCCATGTCCAAATCATTGTCAAATTGTTGGCAGGGCCATTGACTTTCAGAATCAGGGAGAAACGCAGGTCCTGTAAACCAAACAGCCGTAAGCACGCATTGATGCGTCACAGAAAGCGGACAGTTGAGTGTCTGTGAACTCAGCTTGCAAGCGAAAATGAGGTACTGAAATCGACGAAAATTCCTTGAGAGACGTTACGCAATATCTCCATGCTTGAGGGAGTACGAGGCGTCAACCAGGATTCTTAACTTCATTGATGCACTGTTGAGTTTAAAAACACAATGGATTCGTCCCGGATTCGTCACTAAAGTCATATGTTCGAAGTACTCATATTCTTTCATGATAGTTACATATGTCGATTGAACAATAGGCTGCTGACTGAGGCGCTTCTCGAGCGATAAAAAACGACGACGCGCAACATCGCTTGAATTGCCTAGCCACGTTGGATCTCCCTTTAAAGGTAGATTACGTATGGCGATTGAACAGTAGGCTGCTGACTGAGGCGCCTCTCGAGCGATAAAAAACGAAGATGCGCAACATGGCTTGAATTGCCAAGGCACGTTGGATCTCCCTTGAAAGGTAGATGCACAACAATCCTGCCGTTGTCCATCTGTGTTGTCCTTGAATACATATCTGTACAGAGCCGATCTTCCGGATTGATTGATTTTGGAGAATTTTGTAAAGCATCAATGCTCCACAGTAATTGAAGATTTTTGTCAATTGATTCCTCCTGCCAACTGATGACGATATTTGGCAGACACAACCCATCCAAGAAACGTTTTCTGAAGGACTGGCAAATTGTCTCCAAGCTTGATCTGTTCAACAGCCAGCTATTTGAAACATACCTCTGTACCGAGAAGGAGATCAATCCGAACTGTCCTGTGGAAAGTTTCGTCCGCAAGTGACGACTCGAGGGCGTCTTAACGTTCACCCCGTCTTAACGTGCACCTTTATCACATAAGGTAACTACCTTGAAAATTTCATCTTCATAGCTCTTACGGTTTGGGCTGTGCATTGATCACCAATCACTCAGTCAATAAGTCAGTCAGGACAAACAGTTTTATATGAATATTTTTTGAGGAGAGCCTCCTCGGCCATATTTTATATATCGTTCTTGGAGATCGTAGACGACCGTTATATATCGTAGTATTCCCTCTTACCTTAACTCCTTCTACTTTTATTTTATTCGTTATAGTGTATTAGGGAGCAAAAGAGTATTAAACATACATTGTGGAGACAAATCATGCTTAATTCCAAAATGTTTTATTTGTGGAGAAACATTGGAAAACGGCCACTGCGTGTTGTTTTTTATCGCTCGCCTTCTAGGGATCCCATTTCGGCCGTCCCGACACGTCCGTAGACCCGAAGGAATCCCACATATTCATATACTCCGACACTGTTGTCGTCTTACATGGTCCTTTTACAATGCCAAATTTTTAATTTTCGTATTTATCGTGTCTCTTAACTTTCATCACAATATATGGCTCCAAAAATTTTCCCTTTAATATTAATCCTCTACCATAGCTACTAAATCTTATACTTTGTACTGCATATCTACTTTTCTTTTTAAATTAAATCCTCTTTTGTTTTCATCTTGCAACTTTTGCATATTTTCACGCGTGTCCACGCACTATCCTTCGCTCGGCTTCCCCTCGTCAATCAAAGTTTCATTAACTCTAGATCGCCTGGTATACACATTTTTAGACCTGTTAAAATATTAAATGGGGATGCCTTAGTGCTCCTTGGTGCAGTATGGTTAATCACTTGCTGAACTCTTCCCAAATGTTTATACCAACTGCTATTACTCTCAAAACTTAACTTGGAAAGCATTGGCACGACTATCTTATGCATTCGTTCCACTTGACCATTTCCGCGTGCAGAGACCAAGCAAATGCGCTATGCCTTGTTTCTCGCTAGTCTTTGAAAAGATGTGATGTAATGCACCATCTCTATCAGAAACGTCTCACGCTGGATTTCCAATCAGAATAGATTGCCTTTCTAAGCAATTTGAAAGTTCATCGATACATATGCTGCCGGTTGGGTACAACCACACAAATTTGGAAAACCCATCACTAGAATGTGGTTATAACGTTTGCTATTTAGCTCCATTGGCTATACGTGATCGATATGATAAGTAGACAATGGTCTGTCTCATTAATCTATCGGGGTCAGAAATTTATCGCTTTTCCCTTTAGCATTTATAATAATGCAGTCTACACAACTATCTACACTTCAAGCCACCTTTAATTTCGAGATAAAATAGAGATTCTCCACGAGATTCGAGTCTTTTTAGCGGACAAATTACCCTGCTTGTGTGCAATACGAGTGTTCTCCATTTCCATTTAACACAGCATCAAAACTAACTCTCGATTCGGATCCTTATACAAGATTATGATTTCTCTGTACAAATCTTCATACCTCTGTTCCTCAAGAATTCTGCGAACTATCCTTGTCCATTAATTCCACAACTGTGCTTTTCTCAAACGGTGTACCAAGCTATCGGTCAACACTTAATATCAAAGACGGCTCAACGCGTCAACATGACGCATTTTGGAACCCGAACGATGCTCGATTAATAGTCGGAGTGTTGCAAGGACATTGCCCATTTAGCTATACGTAAAGGCACTTATTTTTTCTTCATTGTCATTGTAAACGCATTGCAGTCAGTTTACTTTATGCCTTAAACTTTATGCCTAATACGTACACACGCCTTTTTATTAGAGCAGACATGACAGCAAGAACTTCTTATTCGTATGCGGTATGTATGTTTTTCTGCAACAATACCCAAAACCAAACTTGCTAGCATCCGTGTGAATTTCCGTTTGTAGCTTAGGATTATACAATTTAAATACTGGTCTATTCGTCGTAATAAAGTTTTCACAAATTGCTGAGCAGCTCGAACTGACTTCTATGAAGACGCGTACAGATCTGACTTCTTAACATAACTTAATATTAAAGGGACTGAGTTACAATTACAGTGTTCGAAAGAGAGCGAGACTTCATACATGTGCTTGTCTGCTTATGCCATTAAATTGCATATAAAAATGTGGGGGGTGGTCCTTTTTTTAAGCTACATTACTAAGCTGCGCGGAGGCAGCCACAAAACTAAAGGGTAGCGGTCTTGTTGAATTGCAGCATACTTTGCGGCATGAACATCCCGCCCCCTTGCAATACTATTGCATTTTGAGGTCCTTGGAAAGGAGGGGGTCTCATTGGCTGCAGGTTCCGGAGAGGACCCAACCGAACCGGCAGACCGTCTGGGCTGAATCTGAAGTTGAATCTCCGTCTGGAGAATAACTTCCATGTACAAGCCTTCGGAACCCTTTGCGCTGATGAAAACGGTACAAGTCCCTGCTGCACCGATTGGAGGTCGGAAAGCCCAAGGGCCGTTGCCAAGGATGCATCGATGCGACTCGTTAGACTGCACGGATTGATAAGCGCTCGAGCCTCGAAGGTTTTTGTTCCTTTTTCTAGGAGCACTGATGCTCCTGCGCTGGAGGAGCGACGACAGGCGTGGCGGATGGGGTGTGTCGAGCGGGGCGAGAGTCATTTTCCGCCTTCTGGACCTTGCCATTCGGGTCACGCGGCCCTTGAAGGGCACTTCGTTTCCTCTCCTCTCTTTTTATGTGCAGCAAACTGTGATGGTCCTTGCCACAGGACCGACAGCGATCATTGCTGCGGCACGATGATCGTGAATGCTCTTGGGCCAGACAGTTGGGGCAGTACTTGTTTATCAGTACGCTTCTCGGAGACGCTTCTCAGGGCTCAGGCTCAGGAAGCGTCGACATCGGTACGACCCCACTTCATGGGGCTGTTGGCTGGTGTTGTCTTGGTCTGGGACCATGTCGCTAAAGGAGGAAACAAGAAGCTTTTTTTTTTAAATTTGTTTTTGTAGACACAGAGGACAATACAGATGTTAGTTTGGTGGTCTGTATCTACGGAATGGTGGCATCAGAATCAACTGGTAGATGGATGAGCTTAGCCACAGGCCTTTTGATGACGCCGCGGGTAGTAAGGACATCTACCACGTGGACCATGTTATCCGTGCCTGGATGTTGCCAAATGTTTTTTTTTGGTCAACTCCTTGAGGTTTTCCTCTATCCAATGGAAACAGAACTCCTCCAGCGGCTCAGGATGGACGCTGCAGTCTCCTTAATTTCAGGCTCCGAAATCGATACAAGAGGACTGCCGACGAGGTAATAGCCTGGACTAAGGGCCAGTAGGTCAGCCGGCAGCTGATAATGGCGAGATTGGTCTCAAGTTGAGGCAAGCTTCTATTTTTGATAAGAGCGTGGATAACTTTTCAAACCTGCTTTTGAAGGAGGAAGTGGCCTTGTAAAAAAAAGTCTTGAAGCTCTTTACTCCTGCTTCCCATAAGCCACCCATGTGGGGGGCGCTTAAAGCGCCAGGAAAGGATTTGATGGCTGTAGGTGGAAATTACACGCGATTTCGCGGCTTCTATAAAGTCACGCGATAGGGGCTTGGAAGCTCCAACGAATACATTTCTTGGGGGCCCCCCCGTCGAGAAACAAATCGAGCGAAAGCGGCCAGGAATTTTTCGGTCGTCAGGTCCGAAGTGGCTTCTAAATGTTGGCTTATGTGCTGAAGCATACAAAGACGCATACATAGCCCTGGTTTATTAGTCACGCTCGACCTGCGAAATCGACGCCTGTATGCGTGAACGGACGGAAGAACGTGGATCGTTCTATTGGCAAATCACCCATGAGTTGGGTTTGCAATTTCTTGCGATAAACCTCACATACTCGACAGGATGCGTTGAGTAGCTCAGTACTGCTGATGTCCTTTAGAAGTTGAATATCAGGTTTAAGACAGCGCCTTATAAAACGGAATATATAGGCCACGAATCTTAGTGCTTTGCCGAATTTGGAGAAGTGATCTACGATGTTCCGCAATCAGGACAGCGCCACACATCTCTAAACGAGGGAGGGAGATGGTCTTCACCGGAGCGACCCTGGTTTTCGCTGTCAGCAGGTGGACTGAAACTTTGCGCAGTTTCGATCCGGGTATATATTGCTGCTCTGTAAGGGCTCTGAGACGCATCGCAAAAACCATGGAGCTGCATCTTTGCCTTAGGGGAGGATTGAACACATCTGGGGATGCGTATCTTATTGAGAGTTGCATAAGTCTCGAGGAATTCTTGCCATCTTTGTAGGAGTTGGCTTGGCAAGGATTGGTCCCAACCCAGATCATGAAGCCAGATCTCTTGCATGAAGATCTTAATACGGACCACGAATGGAGCTGGATCGAACAGCTTGGCGATCTCATCGGTGTCTGCATCTTCAATCTTCAAGAAATCGGCTCGGAGTAGTTGCTCTCTCGGAAGATTATAAGCACAGCCTTGTCGGTGGAGGTCCATTTGCGCAATGGAAATCCAGCAGTGCCCAGAGCTGTGCGTAGCTCGTCGATGGTTCGGACGGCCCCAATCTAAGTGTATGCCCCGGCAAGCACGTCGTCGACGTACATAAAATTGGAAATGACGTCGCTCGCCAAAGGATATTGTCAGCGTACGTCAGTGGACAGCTGCTGTAGGACCCGTATCGCCAGGAAGGGAGCACAGTTGACACCAAAAGTGACAGTGTTGAGCTCGTAAGCACAGAGCTCACCCTTACTGTTCCGGTAGAGGGTTCTTTGAAATGGAGTGTGGTTTGGGTCAACGCGAATTTGCCGATACATTTTGGAAATATCGGCGTTGAAAACATAGCGGAAGATCAGATTGCAGAACTGATCCTGTGTGTCTCAAGATGACGGGATCAGGATTCTTGAAGGGCAACGTAACTATGTATCTGCCGGTCTCATCCCTTTTGGTGGTGCGAGTAAAGTTATTTTCTCATAGGGAGTCTGACACTTTTGCCAGTTTGGCTGGCAGATCTTCCACCTACACACTTTCCACACCTGAGAAGATCGTCGAAAAGTGGTTCGGGGCTGACCGAAATCCTTGGTACAGGACGAAATTCTCGACGCATTTGAGTTAACTACTGGGCCAATCAGGACTTAACCGAAGATGGTCTCCATGCCCAGTAGTGAACCGCATATGTTGGATTGTGTGCCGCCGAGGAGGATTGACGGGATAATGTCCGCCCCTAGCAGCACGTCAGTCTGCGAGCTCGTGTGGAATGAGGGATCAGCCAATTGAATATTTGGTAGGTCCCTCAGAATGCTGTGTGGAAGTGGATGCGAGGGCAAATTGCCCACCAAATTGGCCAAAACGAAGGCAGAGGGTTTGATTTGGATCCTCGGTTTGGTAGGGGAGCCAAGCTTGAAGTGACATAACTTCTTTAAATTGGCTGAGATGGCTTGACTTAAGTCGGTCACTTCTGTTCGGACTGGATGGAATGGAAGCTTGATTAGATTGAAAAGCCGTTCGGAGATGAACGTCGCTTCCGATACCGAGGGTGTTGTGGCGACCCTTACACGTGAAACAATTATGTAGACTCGTGCAATCTTTTAATTGATGCCCTCTCGCAAAACAGTTCAGACAGAGTTTTTGCTGTTTGATGAAATTAGACCTGTCACCAACAGTCATCTACAGAAAACACAAGCGCACTGGATGGTTCTCCCTTGAGCAAAGTTTGCAAGATAGAAGCCTTTACGCTCACTGTGCATTTGTGCTTGGCTTCATGCCCTCTATCGCCTCTAGAGTGCGATAGCGTTCCAATAGGAAAAATTGAATAATGGAATAAGAATTTAGGTCGATCCACATCGGGATGTCAACCTTGTTGTGCAACGACTGTTCTCACAGCGAATGTGTAAGCTTGGGTAGGAGGCGCACAGTTAAACTTGAAGGCAATCCCAATTCACAGTACTTATGCGGGAGTGCTCTAGAGCTGTCAAGCAACCATGGATGGTGCTCTGTAGGTCTTTAATAGCAGCTCCTGATTCCTGCGAAACTGGCTGGAGATTAAAGCACACGTGAAGTTGGCTGTTAACTAACAGCCTCTTGATCTCAAATCTGTCAGTTAAGTCACTCCACGCTGATGCGAAACAATCATTTGTGAGACGAGACATGGACACGATTGCCTTCGGTTCCCCGCCTGTCTTTGAGTTGTGGTGAAATAGTTTTTTGATCTCTGTTAACCGTGGATTGGTTATATAGACAGCTGGCAAAAGGTCTCGAAAACTGGGCCATTTTAAATACTCCCCATAACAAATTTCAATCTCCACGGGAGGGAGACTGCAGCCTCTTGGCTGTTTGTTAGGCGCAGGAGCCGCGATCATGGCGGTTGCGCTCTCTATTTGGTGGCTTGCATATCTTGCACGTTCGACTCTTCTTGGCTGAGGACTTTTAAAAAGCGGTCACACTTTTGCTCGACCTTACCCCAAATTGCACGACCTTGGTCTAAGCGGACTTCAAGAGTGTGGAGCGACACGACAAGATTCGGAGACGAGTTAATTCTTGCTTCGAACTGACAGAGTCTGTCAGTAACGGTGTTCACACAAGAAGTGTATCTGGCAGTCGCCATCCAACCGCCATGTAACTCCGGAACCAGAACATGAAAATGAAATTCACCGCACTTACACTAATACAATGTAATGTACTCTGAAAATACAGAGCAGAAGAAAAAATAACCTTCAAGCGAACAAACGTGTTTTTTTCTAAAATAACTAAGAAACTTTGTGCAGAGCAGAAACGCTCCCCCAACGATACAGCAATTCGTAAAGTTCATCTGGAAGCCCTGCGGACGCCCTACTACAACATTTGGTCCTTCGAGCCGGATACACTTCTTCAACATCTAGCATATCCAGTTCGCCCCAGCAAGCATTGGTGGATCTGCAATAGAAGGTTCCAGGAACAGCTACAAATTCAAACAAGATAAGTAGCAGTGCACCTACCTCAACTCGTCCATTGCCAAATTTCCGGCAACTCCAGTCCGATTTATTCATATTTGTATGTCTGAACATATTTTTTCGCTTCACATTGTCCGTGGTTAAAGCGAGGGGCAATTGTATTTAAAAAATCCAAAAAAAAAAACCTCAAATAAAATATTGTTCGTGGCCATAAGGGCATCTAAAAAGTGACAGATATTAAAAGAAATAAAACAGAAAGTGACTCCAAAAAAGGTCGCCATATTGGTGTCTGTACATATGTATATATATGTACAAGTGCATACCCAAAAATTTAACCGATCGCCATATTGATGTACGCAAGTACATCAAGACATATCTGCACACATAGGCTTTCGCTCCGTTGAACAACAAGTGTATGCGCTTCTCCATTCTAGACTTCACCAAATAATCACATACCTAAATATAAAAAAAAAACACACAATTCTGATTGGTATTTAGTTAATTAAAACCACACTGTGCAAATTCACCTGCATGTATACACACACACGCACATCATATTATATGTGTATCGTTTGTTATTTTTCCTCCACAGCAGCTTCAAGATCAATTTATATATTTCTTTTTACAAATTAATTGGCAAGTGCAAAAGGTAAACAAATATCAGGGTTGTAAAGTATCAAGATCGGTTTTCGATAAACTGATTCTGAGCCACTTTTATATTTTTGTATGTTTCCACTTTGCCATTGAGCTGCGTTTACTTAATAAAATACAAACATATGCATTACTTTTTCTTATTCTTATAAAAATTTATAAATAATAATTATAAGTTAAGAAGTTTCCACAGTTGCGTAATAAATCGAATATGCGTTTTTTCTTAAAATAACAAATTATACAAATAATTATATGTTAAAAAACTTTCCATTGAGCTGCGTTTAGAATAAACGTGCTTCTTCTTGAGCTCAACAATTAATAAGCAATAAGCATCAGTTTTTTTTGCTTGATCCGTTTCCACTACACGGCCGCCTTGTCAAAAGAAAATTAATCCTTTTTTTCTGGTGTTTCAATAAAGAAATAATTAGATTTTTTTCTCAAGTAAAGAAACTAAATAAGCATCAATTTAGTAAATTATTAGTAAAATAATTAATTTATCAGAATTTTCCGATTTCGTTGGACTCAATAGTGCACACCATTTCGCTCATTCCATTTTATTCTGATATCTCGATTCCATCGTTCCTGTGCCATTTCTCATTCCGTTTTCGCTCGGCTGATTCAAATTATTTGTATTTGATCACATCTCACCTGGTTATTACAATTTTTGGCCTGTGAAGAGCCTAGTATGCCAATCGGTGGTGATCAAAACAGCCACAAACGACTCACAGCACCGTCCGTTAAGGAGTCATACCTTTAAGCTCACCTGGAGTTTTCGTGGGAAACTCAAGGTCGAGAGTATCAGCACAACCGTCCGCAAGACTGTACGTCCGAGTCGCAAAAAATGTTCCACAAATTCCCGAACGACTACGCAAACGAGCGAAGCTAGGGCAATTGCACTGAAGTCCCTCGCTCACGACATGACGGCCTTTCAGTCAGCACAGCGGACGTGAGTCACTGACTGTGAGAGATTTGAGAATAAGCGACTATTATGTGCAAACCTAGACGGAGTTCGAGGAGTTCTTGCTCTGCAACACAAGAGCTTGGAGCCGTGCCCTGTGGCATGCAGCTATCAGGTGACACAATCGCACGAGCGATGTTCGCTCAACAAGGCGAACTCGAACTATGTCCAGGCTGAGCACCCTGCAACATTGGGGTTGTCTCCGCTGGTGAATTTTCGTGGGCTACCTACCTTGCCTACGTTCACAGCTGTATTATGGGAACAATCGCATGACTGACGCCAGTGGAAAAATTGTTTAAATTCAAAACCCAGCTGGCTCCAAGATGAATGCTTTCAGTCAGCGTGGTCGAGCCTGACGGAGAGATTTGAGAATAAGCGACTATTAGTCAATAGTCAATTGAAAATTCTTTTCAATCTCCCCTCAGCACACAAGAGTCTGGAGCCGCCCTTAAAGAGCTTCAGGGCACAATCCAGGGGTGTCTAACGGCTCTCGACTTGTCCAGGGTGAGCACCGAAACCATTCGGTGCGTCTTATGCTCTCACGCTTCTCTAAAATGCCGCACTCACGATGAGAGTTATCCGTCAATCGTCCACGATAAGAGATGTGCTTCAACTGGTCGCCGAGACGCACCAGTTCGATAGACTGCACTAGCGCACATCAGTTGTTCACGTGCAAGAGGACGTCACAACACGCTGCACCCCAGTCACAGACCCACAGAAGTGCCAACTCAGCTGGTCCACAACGACCGGTACGTGATGCCCACGTTTTCGAGAAAGGTCCGCTACCTGAGGAGGTGCCGTCAATAGCAACCCCCTTGTCTTACAGTCCACTTCTACTTCGACCCAAGCTGCCGTTCAAAACTACTTTTCCGCAAACTCACATGTTGTTCTCCTCGGCACGGCTGTCATCCAAGTGTGTCATTTGGGCACAAAGTATACAGCTCGGGCATTAATCGACTCTGGGTCTGAAGCGACCTTTATATCAGAGCGATTGTTCAAAAGGGTTAAACTTCCTTATCAACCCGTCGACGCACAGGTCTCCGGTTTGAATCAAGCTATTTCGGCTCAACCTCAAAAACTCTGTCATTTTAATATTGGCTCTCCGATAAAGCCCAGGGTTCATATTGAAACCTCGGCTTATGTTCTTCCAAAGCTAGCAGGCAATTTGCCCTCCTACACCATCCCCCAAACTGCTTTGAAAGAACTTCCAAAATTACACTTGGCCGATCCCTCTTTCTATAGGAGCTCACAGATAGACGTGCTTCTCGGCGCCGATATCCTCCCATCCATATTGTTAGGTGGCTCCTATCCCAACATATGTGGCACTCTCCTTGGTCAAGAAAGGATTTTCGGCCGGATCCTTACAGGCCCCGTTTCTAAGACCAGTGCCAAATCTGTCGCATCCTTTTCAACTCAAGTCTCGCTGAACTCCAAATGCGAGCTTGGATAAACTGCTCACAAAATTTTGGGTGGTGGAGGATATTCCTGTAAAGCTGGAAAAGGAATCCGACCTGTTTTGTGAGCGCAACTTCCAAAAAACCACTATAAAGGATAAAAACTGCAGATACTTGGTCACACTGCCATTCAAGAATTCCGATCACATCCAGTGAGGCCATTCAAGGTCCATCGCACTAGCTCAATTTCTTACGAAATGAGAGATCGTCTGGCAAAAAACTCCCCCCTTATGGAGCAGTACGATGCGGTGATCCAGGAATATCTGGTCTTGGGTCACATGCGACAAGTCCCTCCAAGCAATGGTTCGGATAACTTTTATCTGCCACACCATGCTGTTCACAAGCCTGACAGCACCACGAGCAAGCTCCGCGTAGTATTTAACGCCTCCCACCCGTCATCGAATGGTAAAAGTCTGAACGATGTGCTACATGCAGGGCCCGTTCTGCAATCCGGCTTAACCATTCAAATTCTAAGATGGCACTTCTTCCGATATGTCTTCAATGCTTCAATGCCGATATCACGAAAATGTATCGGCAGATCCTTGTGCATCCCAAGCACACGCCCCATCAGTGAATTCTGCTCCGGACAGAGGACAACGAGCTTCGTGACTTCGAGCTCAACACAGTCACGTTTGGAGTTAACTGTGCCCCCTTTTTGGCAATTCCGGGTACTATACCAGCTATCTGATGACGTTCGTTCGCTCTATCCCTTAGCAAGTCACATTATCGCAAACAATATCCGTCTGGCGGCGACTGGTTGTAGCGGGAGCCGATTCCACGAATTGTGCTCAGCTTGCAGAACTCCGCATAAGCCACTTGCATGCTGCCGGGTCTCCCTTTGTCGCAAACATGGACGTCGCAATGAATTACTCAGGCCACCTGACTCGAAGAGAGATGGTCCCATGTAGGATCCGACGTGCATTCTCAGCCGACTTCTTAGCGAGCAGAGGTGCCCCGCCACAAGTGTTCGTCGAAGACAATGAGCTGTGGTGGCACGGGCCAGAATGGTTCCGCCTACCTCAGAACCACTGGCCCATTCCTTCAGATCCCCTCCCAGATACGACAATAGAGCATCGCACGATTAAAGTAAGCCTCGCAAACACGGCTCCCTCATTTTCTTTTCCAAGTTCGATCGAGCCTCTGCGAGTGTTGGCATACGAGCTATGCGCGTGTTCAGGCGTTACAATCGATTGTCGCTCCCGTCAACTATTGAAATTGACAGCAACGAGATTTCTTATGCACACGAAAAACTCATTCTCCTGACCCAGAGACAAGCATACTCGTCAGAGTACACTTGCTTGAGCACGAAGAAACAGCTCACTTCCAGCAAACTCCTCAATTTGAACCCCTTTCTAGATGGTAAGGGAATTATTCGAGCATGTGGTCGTGTAAGAGCGGCCAAGCACTCGGCTACGATGAGCGGCATCCAATAATACTGCCATACACATGTGCATATTCGCGTCTCTTGACCGCTTTCACCCATCTTATATCCTTGCATGGAGGCAACCAGCTCATGATGCGTTTAATACGATCACAGTACTGGATTCCAAAGCTCAAGGTGTTGGTCAAATCCACAATCCATTCCTGCAAAATCTGCGTCATCCGAAAAAAGAAATTGCAAACGCAGCTCATGGGCGACTTGCCTGTGGAGAGAGTCACATTCTCTCGGCCGTTCACTCACACAGGAGTCGATTTTGCAGGCCCCTTCGATGTTAAAAATTACACAGGTCGAGCCTGTCTTATTACAAAAGGCTACGTGTGCGTCTTTGTGTGCTTCAGCACCAAAGCCATCCACCTAGAGGCTACATCTGACCTGACCACAGAAAAATTCCTAGCGGCATTTGCGAGATTTGTGGCACGACGAGGGTGCCCAAGTCAAATGCATTCCAACAACGGCAAAACCTTCGTCGGAGCGGCCGAACTCCTCTCGCGCGATTTTGTAGAAACGCTTAAGACTCAACTTCAGGCCACTTACAGTCACCAGAAACTGTCCTGGCACTTCAACCCTCCTAGTGCACCGCATAGGAGGCAGGTGTAAAGAGTGTCAAAAATCTATTTTATAAGTCTACATCGACCTCCAAATACACCTTCGAAGAGCTTTCCTCGCTCCTATCCTAAGTTGAAGCATGCCTGAATTCAAGACCGATATCTCCAATGTCGGAAGATCCTACTGATCTCCTAGCTCTGACTCTCGGTCATTTTCTAGTCGGCGGTCCTCTACTTTCTGCCACAGAGCCAGAGATCAAGGAAATCGCCACGTCCATCATCAACCGCAGGCAGCTTTGGCAGCTGGCAGCTGAAGGCTTTGCAATAACAGTTCTGTCTCCGTTGGAAACATGAGTATCTTTTAGAATTACACAAAAGAAATAAATGGCAAACTCCAACGCGAGACTTACAACGGGGCGATCTAGTCATTATTAAAGAAGATAATCTTCCAGTTAATGACTGGCGTCTAGGTCGAATCCAAACGACCTATCCTGGCGACGACCAAAGAGTCCGAGTGGTCGACGTTTTAACAGCCCGAGGTGTCTCCAAGAGACCTATCTCTAAGCTGATCCTGCTCCCGATAGAATCTAGTCTCCATATTCCATCAAGTAGAATCTCCAGCAAAGACTAGAATCCTAGATCCATAGGTCTGCGGACCATCCGTATAAAGCCGCATAAGTAATGTCTATTATGTTTTTTTCAACCTTCTTCACGTAACAGCACGATGTCTCCACGCCAACAACAAGGCCGATCCAAGAGCCGACCGGCAACGGAATCGTTCCGATGCCGAGTATGCCGAGGAGCCCACGCGCTGCGAAAGTGCCAGAGGTTCATGCGGCTATCTCCAGAGAAGAGACTCCGGACAGTTCTGGTTAACAAATACTGCCCAAACTGCCTGGCTCACCAACATTCCGGGGAGTCCTGTCGCCGCAAGGACAATTGCCGCAAGTGCCAGGGCAACCAACACACCTTGCTTCATTGCCAATAAGCGCGTCGCATGCCATCGCGATCTCCAGAGCGATCCCAGACAATGCGCAGCACCAAGGCCCTAGCGCGACGCGCCGCCTTCATCCGCTGGTTCCATCTCCCTGTCGACTTTGATGGAACACAAAAGGACAACCGTGCTCCCGAGAGCACTCATCCGACTTGGAAACGGCAAGGCGACCCGCGACACTCGGGCACCTCGTTTATTTATTATTTATTTTTTTTATTTCATTGTGTTTTTGGGCTGCAAGTGCGTATATCTTGATATATGTATGTATGTATTTTATTTTTAAGCGGACTGTTAACTTGTGAAGGTACATACATACAGTGCTATCTTCGGCACACCGAAGATTTAATACCCTTGCAGACCCAACCTTTTCAAAATGCTCATAGTGCTTTGCCCGTATCTAAGAAGCACAGGGAAAATAGTTAATGCCGAGAATGGTTAAGATATCTTGAAAAACAAAACAGGTTTCCATACAAAAACTTAATTTTCGACCGATCGTTCCTATGGCAGCTATATGATATAGTTGTCCGATCTTAATAGCATTTTGCATATATATGGGGAGCTAAGTAAAACTAATAAATACCAAGTTTAGTCAAGATAACTTTATAAACAAAAATGTTTTTCATACAAGAACCTACTTTTCGACCGATCGTTCCTATGGCAGCTATATGATATAGTGGTCCGATCAAGCTGGTTTTGACATATGAGCTGCGTGCAACAGAAAGAGGGATTTCTGCAAAGTTTCATAAAGATAGCTTTAAAACTGAGAGACTAGTTCGCATAGAAACAGACAGACGGACAGACGGACATGGCTATATCAACTCAGCTGTTGATACTGATCAAGAATATATATACTTTATGGGGTCGGAGATGTCTCCTTCTATGCGTTACACATTTCACGACAAAATTATAATAACCTCTGCAATGGTATAAAAATATGGAGCAGTTTAGCTGTGGGCTATGTAGTGTGTGCAGAAAAATGAACCTCTGAGTTAAGGCTGGCAAAGTTGGGGGGATGAAATCCAGGAATTCCTCAATATATATGAAACTTCAGTTCCGGCTCGAAGGACCATGAAATTGTGTGTGTATAGGGTGGGAGGGAGGTGGGGGGCTTCCTTCTATCGTTTATTCACAATTAGTTAAGAAAAACACAATTTTGGATTTATCTGCTCCACTGGTTTAATTCGACTGACTTAAGAAAAAGACTACAAATATAGCGTCTGGGCTACTTTCTTAAGCTACATAACTTAGCTGCTTGGAAGCCACAAAACTATATGGTAGCGGTCTCGTTGAATTGCAGCATAATTTGCTCGTTTACATATCCCGCTCGTTTACATTTACATATCCCGCAGACCAACGACGCCAAAATTTCTGTGTGTCAGCCGTGTTCTGCTCGTAACTATCCAATTTGGAGATGTTGTTGGTGATAATCTCACGCTTTGGCAAAGCGTGCGGTGCATCTCCATTTAGAAAGTGTCCTGCAGTGAAAGCGGTGACAGCGGGCGAGAGTTGAGAACTGCTTCTATCTTAACGACTGCAGTGTTCAGCTCCTCAAAGGTAAGCTGCGCTCTTGCGTTTCAAAAAACTTATTCGATAACAGATCTGTCACGATTTCAATGTGAACGGCCTTTACGGCCATGCAGACATATATTGCGATATAGGATTTTGTGGGACCCTAGCCACGTATTCGAAGAAAGGTGTTCACTGGACCGCAATTGTCGACTCCAACGTGGCGAAATGGTTTGCCTGTGGATAAGCGCTCAGGTGGCAGGGAACCCATGTCTTGACGAAGTTGACCTGGACGATATCTGACATAGTGTAAACAAGAACGAGCAATGCTGCGCGCTAAAGCTCTTGCGTTGACGACCCAGAATTGAAGATGCAGCAGTCCAACTAATGCCTTTGGTCCTGAGTGGTAATTGTGTAAGTGTAGATGCCGAACATAATTGTGGACTAATTGCGATTCCTTGGGATCGAGTAAAGGGTGCCTTTGCCGCCAATCTTGATAGGCTCGAATTCAGAAGGGTCGTCTGAAGGCCTGAGAAACTTCAAATTGCTATTCAAGTCTCTTCGTTTCCTTAGCAACTGCAAATCTTCCTTTTTGACAAAATTTTAAGTCCGGAACATGTATGCCATAACTCGATGTGCCCGAAAAACTTCCGTTTTTCATTATCGATAATGTCCATGTCCAAATCATTGTCAAATTGTTGGCAGGGCTATTGACTTTCAGAATCAGGGAGAAACGCAGGTCCTGTAAACCAAATTGATTGATGGAGATCATTGCCATACGAGTCCGTGGAACGCACATACACGCAACTGAACAGACAGCGAGCGGGGGGGTTCACTTTTCACTGTTTCTCTTGTTTCTATGCCTTTTTAATTTGGAAGGCGCTAACACACAATAATTTATTTAAACTGCTAATTATGTTGGACGTGTGTGTTTTATCAGTTATATGGACATATAGTGTGCAACAGCAAATATGCATGCGTAACAATTTGGACAAAAAGTATGTGTTAGTAAATAATAATAATATTATTTTATTTTTAAGCGTACTGTAAACTTGTGTAGGTACATATATACAGTACCAAGATGGATGATGAGATTTTTTTTTATTTTGAAATAAAATAACTTGTACGGCAAATGTATGTATATATCTTATACATGCATATGAGGGTTTGAGTTCGTTAATTCACAATTAGTTAAGAAAAACACAATTTTGGATTTATCTGCTCCACTAGATTAATTCGACTGACTTAAGAAAAAAACTACAAATATGGCGTCTTTCTTAAGCTACATAACTTAGCTGCTTGGAAGCAGCCACAAAACTGCAGGGTAGCGGTCTTGTTGAATTTCAGCAATATTTGCGGCATGAACAGCATATGTAGAAGAGAGTTAGCATAATCTTAACATAATCTGCCTTTGGAATTGCGATTGATACCCTAACTAATATATATATGAGGTATATGACCAAACATCTTGGCCGCCTTGAAAGAATTAACTTTCAAGAGATAGGTAGAACAGGCAGCTTATGCAGTGGCGGGCAACAGCGTCTGGAGGCAGTGCGAATATACACGACACGAATCAACACGCCACAATTTCCAATGCAATGGCGGTGTGTTTTCCTCACATATGATGACCATAGAGCCAACGGTGAGATTTGGGGAAGTCGAAGTCCACTTTGTCCTAGCTCTAAGCTCGTTATTGAAGATTTTTGTCAATTGACTCTTCCTGCTTAGCCGACTGATGACGATATTTGCTAGACATAACCCATCCAAGCAAAGTTTCTGAAGGACTGGCAAATTGTCTCCAAGCTTGATCTGTCCAACAGCCAGCCATTCGAACTGACCTGAGAAAGTTTCGTCCGCAAGTAGCGTATTCGAGGGCAACCTCCAATCTGACGTGTCAATTTCCAAATCCAGCTAGTAGGCAATGTGAGAGGTTATGCAGAGCTGTAGTATTACTTCAATTGGTGACAAATAAGATTTAATTCCAGTATTTGTACAGTTGTTAATTTTAGTCGTGGTCTCCCCTATGCTGCGGTTTTCGACCTGATTATTAGCAGCCGTTGACTTAGGAACATGAGTCAAGCAATGCCCTGCCTTGTTGATCCGCCCCTGATGAATCTCGCACTAGTACCTTTGCAATGGCAAGAATGATTTGTCTGCCTGGCGATAGTTTCATATGGCGATGCCTGCAGCTTCGACAACGATTTTTAGAAGGACACTGAGCCATCCGATGTCTTGATTGAAGGCAATTAATGCAAAGTCAACTATTTTTTACGATTCCGTACTTGAGTTTGGGTCTCATGTCTTGAAACTGAGAACATTGTACAATTTTATGGTCGGAGCTGGAACAAAAAACGCATGTTGAATTAGTAATAGCAATTGATAATCCCTTGCGAGGCTTGTAAACTTGTTTTCGTTTAGAAGAATCAGCCATTCGATAAGATGGAATGCGGCTTGATTGCAGAAACTGACGTTCCATAATAGTTGTGCAGTGAGCCCAATTTGGCAATGTTCGTAAGTCAAGAGACTCATTCCACTTTTTACGAGTTTGCAGGTCACTTTTAACAGGGCTAGGGAAATATCTGATACGGTACCCAATGACGATAATGATGAGTACAGGGCTGACGCATTGTGCAGCAAATTGCGAAGCTTTCCGTCCGGATTAAAAATCGATACTAATGTGTCTAAAAATGTAAGTGTAGGATTGTCACTTAAACGAGCAAGAGGCTTGGTATAATTTTCCTGAGTCACTTGGAATGACTTTACCGCCTGTAGGGCAGGGCCCTTCAAACAATTCAACAGTTAATTTAAGTTTTCAATATTCGAAAGAGAGTACTCACTACCTATAATCTGATTCGTGAAGAGCGAATTGGAGCAGAGCAACGAGGTGCTATGCAGTACATGATCTAGCTGGGATTGGATGGGCAATTTGATAGTCACATATTTGCCTTCCGCCTCTGTACCTCCAATGTGCTGAGGGTCTTCCAATTCAATTTTGAATTGTACTCCCAAAGCCTCCTTAATATATATCTCTAACATATCCAAGGGTAATTGTAGCTCGCCGGGAGACAATATTTTTTCACTGCCATCGACCTCAGTATACACTATTACAACATCCTCTAAGTGTGCGATGTTGCGTTTTATGCGCGCTCGCTTATGTAAGTTTGCTTCAAAAGATGACATTATGTATAGAGAATGTTGTGATCTACGATGTTACCGAGCGATAGATCTGATACTCCAAAATGCTAACAGCCTAACTTTAATCTGTTAATGTCACGCTCTCCGATGTGAACGAGCGACAGATCAAATGCTCGCAACTGTTAACATAACAACTGAGACTTGCAAGTCAACATAATTCATAATGGTTCATGACTCTGCATCAAAGGTGCTGTATTAACCGATATATCATTACCTGAAATCTTGCTTGCAGTCCGGCTTTGGGTCCTGCAGTACTGTTACAGTTGCAACTCTCTTAATTTTACGCGTAACTGATCGACACGAAGACTTAAAATCTCGTTTCTCTCAATCTTACAAAATTTGTATACCGTTACTTCAATTTTTGATTTTTAAATTATTGGTAAATGAAATGGGTAAAAAGGGTATAATGTTTATGTGCAAATGTATGTAACAGGCAGAAGGAAGCTGCTCCGACCCCATAAAGTGCATATATTCTTGATCAGCATCAGTAGCCGAGTCGATTTAGCCATGCCCGTCTGTCCGTCTGTCCGACCGTCCGTCCGTATGTATAGACGCAAGGACCTTAGAACCTATAAAAGCTAGACACTTGAAATTAGCTGTAGGTCATCCTAGTCCATGCGCAGATCGAGTTTGTTTCCGATAATCGATAACTTGGCCCGTTTTCAAGTAATCGATAAATATCGATATCGAAACCCTGTTTTTTGACCAATTTTGGTAAATAATAAGAACTAGAGTCAACAAACTTGACATGTAGCTCTTTTAGCTCTACTCGCTACTACCTCATAGCTATAAATCAAATAAAAAATCCTCCAATGAGTGATGCCTTGATGCTTTGAATTCTATCATCAATTTGCAATTGCGATTGTATTGTTTTCTGTGCTGCTATTTTAATTCGTTTTTTTCTTTTTAACAATCAATAATTGGTGTGGCTGTTGGGTAGAGGCGGCGGCAAGTAGTGCGGTCTGTTGCGAGTTCGAGACCTACCGAGGACACTAATTTGATTTTTTTGGCTGGTCTGGCGGTGGTAAGTAGTGCGGTTAGTTGAGAGTTCGAACCCTGCCAAGGAAAGGTTTTTTTTTTTAATTTATCTTTATTACTACTAAAGCAAACGAGCGCGAAAAGCAAGCTGCATTTGGTGTTGGAAGAAGAGGGTTAAGAGTATCCTCTAGTCGGGAGCTCCCGACAATAGTCAATATTTTAATTTTACAGCGCAGCTGCAGCTTAACGCACGATTTGAACGTTTCCTAACACCCCTCGAAGCACTTTGTCGCTACGCACCGGCTCATCTGCCTTCGTAATTGCCAACATCCACTCTGCTCTAATACGCATGAACACTTTGCCTGCGTGCCCTTTGGCCAACTTGCCTGCGTTCCTTATAGAAGACCGGCTGCTTTGATCGTTTTCGTAATCCTTCTTCTACTACTTTGCACTCCTCTCGTCGCTTTTGGCAATGCATGTGTAATGGTGGTGGTTCGGTTTCGTTTTGTCTTTTGTTTGGCTATCAACCAAAACAAAACAAACGGCCGTGGCTGTTGGTTAACCGGGTGCATAGGAATTGGAGGTTCGCACTTCTAGCTAATGCTCGGACAATAGCTCGTCGGACTAGTCGAGGTTTTTCGTTTCACTTCTGCACTTACCATTAACACATAGTTTTTGCTGTTTAGTTTAGTTTAAACAAATAAAAAGGAAACTTAGTGATTTAAATAAACCCATCAAAAAACAAACTCCTAATATGTGTACTATTAATGTATTCCGACCGAACATACAAATTCACACTATTCAAGTAAGAAAACTAAGGAGCTGATCGTCTCTCGTTCACTCTACCTCCCTACCATGACAAGCAGCTAAAAATGGGATGTGGTTGCTTGTCCCTATTTCAGGTTCTAAAACCATCACTATAGATTGCAAGCAGCTAACATGAGTAATTGACAGTACTTGATATCATATCAAATAAGCTTATATATAATTTATTTATTCCCGCGTTGTTTGTTTTCGGGCATGATGCCAATTAATAGATAGAAAGGTATATCTCGATTCACAAAAAAATTTAAAGTCAAGGTTAATATAATGTATGTAGAATACCCGGCCTTGCCCATGGCACGTATGTTA
The DNA here is from genome assembly GCF_035044405.1 of Drosophila montana. Taxonomy (NCBI): domain Eukaryota; kingdom Metazoa; phylum Arthropoda; class Insecta; order Diptera; family Drosophilidae; genus Drosophila; species Drosophila montana. Next base: position 17,929 of record NW_026996290.1, on the reverse strand, counting down.
TAAAATAAATATTCTCAAAAAGCTTTGAAAATGATTTTGAAACTGATCGGACGGTTAACAAACCACTTTCATACGGGTGGCATTTCACTAATCGCTGAAACCCGTATTCATTATATTCCGTATGAAAATAAGTTTCAAGCAAAAAGGGAAAAAATAAAACTTCACCCAAAAAATGTTTTAATAGCATATCAACCGAAGAAGTTTGATTTTTGCGAAAAGTGAGACGCACGTCTCAAATGAATCTTCATATACCCGCAAGTGTGGAAAAATCGCAAAAAACGTTTGGATGTAACTTTTTTGTTTACCATCCGATCGGCCTCAAACTTATTTTCAAAGATCTTTGTTCAAATTTGTTTGAGGGTTGTTTCACACTTTTCGAAAATTCCGTTCCTCCTTGGTGGAAATGGAGGTCAAAGATTTGGGTGACGTTTCGCGCTCAAATTCATTTCCAGAGATCTATAAGAAAAATCATTTGAGACGTGTTTCACACTTTTCGCAGAATTCAAACTTCTTCGGGGGGAATGTGATTTAAAGATTGGCGCAAAGTTTTAAGTTGTGTCCGATTTGCTTCTAACTTATTTTCAAAGCTCTACATAAGAGCTTAATAAATACGTATTTCATAGTGAAACTTTCAGATGCCCAGTTTGGTCAAGATATATTGAAAAACAAAAAAGGTTTCCATAGAACAACATAATTCTCCACCGGTCGTTCCTAAGGCAACTATATGATATAGTGTTCCGATATTGATGAGATTTTGCATATATACAAGAAGCATAGTAAAACTACAAAAATGCCGAGTTTGGTCAAGCTATCTTAATAAACAAAGAAATTTTTCATACAACAACCAACTTTTCGACCGATCGTTCCTCTGGCAACTATGTGATATAGTCGTCCGATCCCTCCGTTTTCCAAATGCATAGTTTCATAAAGATAGCTTTGAAACTAAAGGACTAGTTCGCATAGAAACAGAAAGACGGACGGATAGACGGACATTGCTATATCGACTCGGTGTTGATACTGATCAAGAATATATATACATTATGGGTCTCCTTCCATACGTGACACATTTCGAAACAAAATTATAATACCCTCAACAAAACGATGATGACGAACTCTTTGCCTGATAAATTGTTGTCTGTCCTACAAGAATTTTTCGAAATTGTTAATCACATCACACCGCGACCACTGATGTCTTGATTGAAGGCAATTAATGCAAAGTCAACTATTTTTTACGATTCCGTACTTGAGTTTGGGTCTCATGTCTTGAAACTGAGAACATTGTACAATTTTATGGTCGGAGCTGGAACAAACAACGCATGTTGAATTAGTAATAGCAATTGATAATCCCTTGCGAGGCTTGTAAACGTGTTTTCGTTTAGAAGAATCAGCCATTCGATAAGATGGAATGCGGCTTGATTGCAGAAACTGACGTTCCATAATAGTTGTGCAGTGAGCCCAATTTGGCAATGTTCGAAAGTCAAGAGACTCATTCCACTTTTTACGAGTTTGCAGATCACTTTTTCCGATGGCGATGAATATCAACAGGGCTAGGGAAATATATCTAATCCGGTACCCAATGACGATAATGATGAATACAGGGCTGACGCATTGTGCAGCAAATTGCGAAGCTTTTCGTCCGGCTTGTCGACTGGCTGTAGATTAAAAAGCGATACTAATGTGTCTAAAAATGTAAGTGTAGGATTGTCACTTAAACGAGCAAGAGGCTTGGTATAATTTTCCTGAGTCACTTGGAATGCCTTTACTGCCTGTAGGGCAGGGCCCTTCAAGCAATTCAACAGTTAATTTAACTTTTCAATATTCGAAAGAGAGTACTCACTACCGATAATCTGATTCGTGAAGAGCGAATTGGAGCAGAGCAACGAGGTGCTATGCAGTACATGATCCAGCTGGGATATGTTGGGCAATTTGATAGTCACATATTTGCCTTCCGCCTCTGCACCTCCATTGTGCTGAGGGTCTTCCAATTCAATTTTGAATTGTACTCCCAAAGCCTCCTTAATATATATCTCTTACATATCCAAGCGTAATTGTAGCTCGCCGGGTGACAATATTTTTTCACTGCCATCGACCTCAGTATACACTATTACAACATCCTCCAACTGTGCGATATTGCGTTTTATGCGCGCTCGCTTATGTAAGTTTGCTTCAAAAGATGACATTATGTATAGAGAATGTTCTGATCTACGATGTTACCGAGCGATAGATCTGATACTCCAAAATGCTAACAGCCTAACTTTAATCTGTTAATGTCACGCTCTCCAATGTGAGCGACAGATCAAATGCTCGCAACTGTTAACATAACAACTGAGACTTGCAAATCAACATAATTCATAATGGTTCATGACTCTGCATCAAAGGTGCTGTATTAACCGATATATCATTATCTGAAATCTTGCTTGCAGTCCGGCTTTGGGTCCTGCAGTACTGTTACAGTTGCAACTCTCTTAATTTTACGCGTAACTGATCGACACGAAGACTTAAAATCTCGTTTCTCTTAATCTTACAAAATTTGTATACCGTTACTTCAATTTTTGATTTTTAAATTATTTTTATATACTATTTTTATACCCTGAACCCATTAAAAATGGGTAAAAAGGGTATAATGTTTATGTGCAAATGTATGTAACAGGCAGAAGGAAGCTGCTCCAACCCCATAAAGTGCATATATTCTTGATCAGCATCAGTAGCCGTGTCGATTTAGCCATGCCTCTGTCCGTCTGTCCGACCGTCCGTCCGTATGTATAAACGCAAGGACCTTAGAACCTATAAAAGCTAGACACTTGAAATTAGCTGTAGGTCATCCTAGTCCATGCGCAGATCGAGTTTGTTTCCGATAATCGATAACTTGGCCCGTTTTCAAGTAATCGATATATATCGATATCGAAACCCTGTTTTTTGACCAATTTTGGTAAATAATAAGAACTAGAGTCAACAAACTTGACATGTAGCTCTTTTAGCTCTACTCGCTACTACCTCATAGCTATAAATAAATAAAAAATCTTCCAATGAGTAATGCCTTGATGCTTTGAATTCTATCATCAATTTGCAATTGCGATTGTATTGTTTTCTGTGCTGCTATTTTAATTCGTTTTTTTCTTTTTAACAATCAATAATTGGTGTGGCTGTTGGGTAGAGGCGGCGGCAAGTAGTGCGGTCTGTTGCGAGTTCGAGACCTACCGAGGACACTAATTTGATTTTTTTGGCTGGTCTGGCGGTGGTAAGTAGTGCGGTTAGTTGAGAGTTCAAACCCTGCCAAGGAAAGGTTTTTTTTTTTTTAATTTATCTTTATTACTACTAAAGCAAACGAGCGCGAAAAGCGAGCTGCATTTGGTGTTGGAAGAAGAGGGTTAAGAGTATCCTCTAGTCGGGAGCTCCCGACAATAGTCAATATTTTAATTTTACAGCGCAGCTGCAGCTTAACGCACGATTTGAACGTTTCCTAACACTCCCTCGAAGCACTTTGTCGCTACTCTGCTCTAATACGCATGAACCATTTGCCTGCGTGCCCTTTGGCCAACTTGCCTGCGTTCCTTATAGAAGACCGGCTGCTTTGATCGTGTTCGTTATCCTTCTTCTACTACTTTGCACTCCACTCGTCGCTTTTGGCAATGCATGTGTAATGGTGGTGGTTCGGTTTCGTTTTGTCTTTTGTTTGGCTATCAACCAAAACAAAACAAACGGCCGTGGCTGTTGGTTAACCGGGTGCATAGGAATTGGAGGTTCGCACTTCTAGCTAATGCTCGGACAATAGCTCGTCGGACTAGTCGAGGTTTTTCGTTTCACTTCTGCACTTACCATTAACACATAGTTTTTGCTGTTTAGTTTAGTTTAAACAAATAAAAAGGAAACTTAGTGATTTAAATAAACCCATCAAAAAACAAACTCCTAATATGTGTACTATTAATGTATTCCGACCGAACATACAAATTCACACTATTCAAGTAAGAAAACTAAGGAGCTGATCGTCTCTCGTTCACTCTACCTCCCTACCATGACAAGCAGCTAAAAATGGGATGTGGTTGCTTGTCCCTATTTCAGGTTCTAAAACCATCACTATAGATTGCAAGCAGCTAACATGAGTAATTGACAGTACTTGATATCATATCAAATAAGCTTATATATAATTTATTTATTCCCGCGTTGTTTGCTTTCGGGCATGATGCCAATTAATAGATAGATAGGTATATCTCGATTCACAAAAAGTTTAAAAAATTTAAAGTCAAGGTTAATATAATGTATGTAGAATACTAGCGGGTACAACCCGGCCTTGCCCATGGCACGTATGTTAAAATAAATGTTCTCAAAAAGCTTTGAAAATGATTTTGAAACTGATCGGACGGTTAACAAACCACTTTCATACGGGTGGAATTTCACAAATCGCTGAAACCCGTATTCATTATATTCCGTATGAAAATAAGTTTCAAGCAAATCGGGTAAAATAAAACTTCACCCAAAAAATGTTTTAATAGCATATCAACCGAAGAAGTTTGAATTTTGAGAAAAGTGAGAGTCCATACGTTACACATTTCGAAACAAAATTATAATACCCTCAACAAAACGCTGATGACGAAGTCTTTGCCCGATAAATTGTTGTCTGTCCTACGAAATTGTTAATCACATCACACCGCGACCGCGGAACTTAGCACTATTCCACTATTATTAACTATCTTATCGATAACAATTTTTTGCGGCTTTACTTGCATATCTTATTTAATTTAAAATTCAAATGATTACACAACTCTGACTACTATCCCTAGCGATTCGCTTGGGGATCAGAGAGGTGATTTAGTTCCATCCCTGCTCACAGCTTAGATCTAATTTATCGATTCTAGATGTTTTATCAAGTCGATGAGACTTCCACAAATTTAATCACTAATAGTTTCAGTACTAACAGTTTCATCAGTAACTGAATCAACACTAATAATTTCATTACTGAATACTTCATTAAAACCGATTTCATCATTAAAAAAGAATATGGCTTGATTCCGGTTGTGTTTTGTAATTTTATCTTCCATTATCACCTATTTACAATTTCTACCACGAGAAAGAGCTACGAAGCTGAAATTTGCATTGTAGTAACCCTTTTTAATAGAAGTGCACTCTAAGATGGGTTAATATGAAAATCCATTGGTGTGGAAAAATTCGCCAAAAACGTTTTTGTACATACTAGATTCTGCCAGTGATATATTTAACTCAGCCAGTTGTATCGTGACTCATGTTCTATTTGAAAGAATAAAGTATAATATTTTGTAATTGACAAAATTCGCCTATGTTAGTCTTGTGGAGAGAAGAAGGAAGCCGAAAATGAACTAGTGTTCATAATCCCTTCGACTCGCGTTTTCCCAAAATTTTTTGTTTTTTCATCAAAATGTGTGATATACGTCTCAAATAAATTTTCATAACGTTTCGTAACAAGCAAATTGAACCATTAACATCCCCAACCAAATCTTTGCCACCTAATTAAACCAAGAATCGGTGGTTTTACAGAAAAGTGTGAAAACCTCTTCAAATGAATTTGAACAAAAATTGAGCATTCGGGTGGTATTTTCCAAAAAGTTCACCACATAAGGTAACTTCAGTGAAAATTTCAGATTCCCACCTTTTACGGCTTGGGCTGTGTGTTGATCACCAATCAGTCAGTTAATTGAGACAAACAGTTTTATACATAGAGATATCTTCCTGTTCACATTTTTCTATTTTTTTTTAACATATTAGGTACATCTGATCGAAATATGTTTTTATAATGGTAATTCATACTATACCAAAGAAAACTATTTTAATTTCAAGCAATGAAGATTTGTATACACAAATATAATTGCCATCTGGGTCTAATGGCTTCTTAGAATTCCGAAATCGATTAACAGAAATCAAATGAAGTTTTTATAGCCATGCAGAGAGTCGTATAATTTTGTCGTAAAGGTGTAACGTATAACGAAGGAAACACATCTAACCACATAATAAATATGTCGAAGAATGTATGATTGTACCGAAGGGAGAAATAAGTAGTAATTGTAATAAGAATAATCGGAATAAAGAAGAGAAGAACAACAGTTATCATAGTCTTGTGTGGTGAATTCAAATCACTGACAGTCGGTGAGAGAGAGAGAGAGAGAGCCACTCTTACTCTCCCTCGATGAGTGTGGCCCGACATAGTGTTGTTGTTGTCAGCTGATTCGTGTAAAAACACAAAAAAGCGTTGCAAGAAGGAAAAGCGGTTACCGTTGGTATTCGTTGCGTTGCGAGGCAAAGAATTGATGTGGACAGACGAAAGTAAATGGCCTGAGCAAACGGACGTGATTGCGCACTGCGAAAATTAGAAAAAAGGAACAAATGCAACCAACAAAAATGCCGGGACTCGCTGCTCGAGGTGAAATCCTATGGATTCACTGGTTAATTCGACATCAGAAGTGGGATCGGGTCCCCCTGATCCTCAGTGGCGTCAAATGTTTGAACAACAAATAGGAACCAAAAACGGTGTTTTTGTCAAAATACAAACCCGACGCTGCGGGTGCTGACGCAAGTGCTTCGACTGTATACATGAATCTTTTTGACAACCCGCTCGGGGGTAGCGCACTCGTTAAAGCTCTCAGCAAATCTTTGGAAGGCAGTGCGTCGCCGTGGCTTTCTCAGATATATTTTTCCGGAATTAGCTGGATTCAATTCAAGGAGTTATTTGCCCAACGATTTGTGGGCGTAGAAACGACCACGGCTACTCTCATGAAACTGCTAAGCGCGCGGCCAAAGGTTGGAGAATATGGTAACAGACCCGTCACTTCGTTAATGGCAAAGATGAAAAATATGGATCTGGAGGAAATAGAGGTATGCATAAATCGACAACAGGCTGAAGCAGTTAGTGTGTACAACAAATATCAAGTCAATAAGCGAGTTGCAGCGACAATTGCAAGTGTATGAAATAGTGCAGCGAAAAGAGACAATGAACGCAGGGTGCACTATGGGTCCCGAAAAAATAAGCAGAAGTTCTCACACATCATACATATGACTGCCGTCATATCGGATATATATCTACTGATATATATATATATACGGATATATATGACTGCTCAGAGCACAATGAAGCTTGTGGAAATGTGCTCGGTAATGGAACCAATAGGTATACTTATCCAATTTTGACCAATGTAACAATTAATGATTTTGTCTTGGAAATACTATTTCATGTAGTTATGGACAAATATTTGAAATAAGATGTAATGATAGGCAGAGAAATTTCATGTCAAGGTTATGGAGTGAACATTGAGCCACAAAAGTTTAGCATTTATAAGGTAAAACTGGTAATGTTGTAACTAAATCAAAAACTTTTGAAGATTGTGTTAACGAAAATGACGACTTATTTAGAACTGACAGGGTCCGTTTAATAAATGTTTTGAAACCATACATGGAGCATTTCATCCATGGGGTCGCGTTAATCAGTATTAATCAGTATTATTAATAATCAGTAATCAGTTATAATCAGTATTATTAATCAGTATTAACGCGACCCCATGGATGAAATGCTCCATGTATGTTTTCAAAACATTTATTAAACGGACCCTGTCAGTTCTAAATAAGTCGTCATTTTCGTTAACACAATCTTCAAAAGTTTTTGATTTAGTTACAACATTACCAGTTTTTGGCCAGTGCCAATTTTAAATTCGTCTACTTGCTCCAAACAAAACTGTACAAAGACGCCCATACAGGCTTAGCATAGATAAAAAGGAAACTGATCGTTGTAAGATAAATGAATTGTTGGCGAAAAACGTTATTCAGCCTAGCTGCTCACCATTTGCGAGTCCGATTTTGTGAGTCAGAAAAAAAATGAAACCGATCGCTTATGTGTTCATTATAGAGATTTCTGCCCAAATTGCCAGACTGCGTGGGGTGAGGTATTTCTTTGTCTGACCATGGCTAGTGGATTCTACCAAATACCAATTCACCCAAAATCTATCGAACGTACAGCGTTTGTTACACCGGAGGGGCAGTACGATTTCTTGTCAATGCCATTTGGCATTGTTTCAGTGTTTCAGCTAGCGATAATAAAGTCGTTGGGTCACCTTGCGTACTCATATGTTATTGTTTACAAAGAAGATGTATTGATTACTTTAGACATTCCGTGAAAAAGTTTTATAAAACGTTGAAGCCTCTGTACTGCCTTTCGTCTAAAGAATATTTTGATTGGAAAGAAAGCCATGAAGTGGTGAGACATAAGATATTAACAATTTTTGATCCACAACATCCAGTAGAGTTACACACAGATGCCAGCTCATGGTGTAATAAAACGATTCACACGAGCACGTCAGTGCGGGTTTGCATCGAAGTTTAGAATTATTTAATTCATTGTCAATGGAATGTACTTAGCCTATGGATACATGTATATACTTATGCTGTTATTGGTTAACTGCTACAAAGAAAGGGAGAGTGAGTAGCTAGCATATGCCTGTATTAGTGAGCATATATATTGCTCATGGAATGCGCTCAGACTGAGCGTGGGATATGCAGCGTAAGCATAAACGGTCAGCTAGTGAGGCTAGTGAACCGCGCTGAGTTATATGAGCCAGAGCCAATACATAAAGTGGTTCTGGGCATGTTTACTGTATAATTGTTATTGTATGCAACAAAGTGCCGCATACTTTATATTTAAATACAGGGTGTTTGATTAGGGCATATACACACTGCGCCTCCTTTTTTATAGGAATAAAGTGATATAATTTAGTTATTTTTACTATATTGATATTTTTTTTTTTAAAGTGGAGTTATTTAAAAGTATACATTGTTTGTATATATTATTAATGTTATTATATTTTTTTTTGTGTTTCTAATGTAGTGTATATAAAAACCTCGTTTTTTGTTTATTATTTTTTTATTTGTGTATTCTTATATATATATTAGTTGTCTAGAAAAAATATTAAGTCTCTTTTTTATTTTATTAAGTTTAGTTTTTTTATTTAAAGAAATTCAATCCTTTCTCTTTTATATCTTGTTGTTATTTATTAAATTATTTTTTTCGCAAAAGAAATTCATTGTTTCTCTTTTCTAACTTGTTTTTATTTATTTTATTTATTTTCATGCAAATTTCCAGTTATTTTACTTTTTTAACCTATCCTTGTGTGCGTTCTGTTATTTACCCTTTCTATCTTTTATTATAATGTTATCTCCATCTTCTATTCCTATTACTTCATAGGGGCCTAAATAAACGGGTTGCAATTTATGGCAGTATCGTTTCCTAATAAAAACTTATTTCCTACTTTTAATTTAAAGTTGATAATCTTATTATCATAATATTCTTTATTTTTTGTCTTATGTTTTTCTAACATTATCCTATCTTTTTTATATGCCTGTTCTAGTCTAAACTTTGTTTCCTTAGCGTAATCATCTATATTGTATATATTTTCTATTTTCTATTTTATTAAAATATTTTGGCAAGTTGCTATGTTTTCCCGAAAACTAACTCATATGGACAATAATTGTGTGCCATTGAGGGGGTCGTGTTGAAACAGTAAACAAAATATTTGAGCCATACATCCCAATCAGTTTTATCAACCGATATGTTAGAACGTATGGGTTCGTTGAAAGTTCTATGACCTCTCTCTACTGTTCCAACTGTCTGGTGGTGGTGTGCTGTAGACGTTAAATTGTCTATTTTTAAGTATTTGCACAGGTCATTAATAATAGAATTTTTATAATCAGTTCCCATGTCCGAAATGAACGTCTTCATTGGATCTAACTTCAGTATAAAATATTCATATATTGCTTTTGCAACTGTCTTAGCTGATTTGTTTGGTACTGGAATAGCTACAAGATATTTTGTTAAATCGCATATCAATATAATTGCATATTCGTTACCATTTTCGGATTTTGGTAGTGGACCTGTGGTATCCACTATCACTCCGTCGAATGCATTTATAGGCGTTTCTGTAAGGGTCAAAGGTGTTATTGTGTGGGTCGTCGTTTTTGACTTTTGGCATTTAAGACATCTACGTATGTACTTGGTTATATGACGTGTCATATTTTTCCAGTAGTAGTGTCTTTTTACTTTAGCTAGCGTTCTTGAAATACCTGTATGACCTCCTTGTATAGGATCGTCATGATATGTAAACAGTATCGCTTCTTGATCTTTTTCGTTTTCTATTATAGTCACCGGCTTGAGTAGCTAAAGATAGAGAAGAGGCAGAAAACAACAACAATTAATTAAGTTATTATAAAAATGTTAATAAAATGGTAATGTCGCCCACTGTAATAAAATGTTCGAAATATTATTTTTTTTCTAAATCATTAGCCCTACTCATGTAGCGTTTCCTCAGTGATTTTTTATGCAGAAGATATATCTTCAGAAGCAGGTTCACCGATGCTATTACAATGAGTATAATTAACAGTATGTTTGTTAATTGTAAATGGGGCGTGGTATTTACAACTTCTACCACGTTTACTACATTGGCAGTGTTATCATCTGCCTTGGATTCTTTTGCACCCATTTTAACAATGACTCTTGACGTTGACTAGGGTTATGTTTGAAAGACATGAAAATAGTATTCATGAATAATGGTTTGATTTGCCATGTGTTATAAATGTGATCTATAATAATAAAACTTGTATTTTTATTCGGAGAATAACAAATAAATGTTTTTTTGCGAAAAGTTAGATAATTATTTATTTTTTTCTTAATTTGGTTTTTTTTATATGGATTTTTCCTCTTTGTTGGTTATTTTATCTATTTTTGCAGAAGGCCTTTGTACAAATTTTTTTTTTTATACATTACAATTTTATAAACATTTTTATAATAACTAAATTAATTGTTGTTGTTTTCTGCCTCTTCTCTATCTTTGGCTACCTTGGTGCGGTTAGCGGTGCTAGTGCAGGTCATCGCACAGGCCGTGGTGAAAAGTGGTCCCTCGCAGTCTTCTGGGCACTTCTTTGTTGGGTTGGGCAGCGGTTTTTTGTGACGGTGGAATTTTTTTATTATAATTTATGGTTTTAATATTTTGAGGAGAAGGGGTTACTTGTGCTTTAAGTCGCTTTGCCTCTTCAGTGAGGAAATCTAGCTCTCTTGCTAGTCTATTTGAATCTTCCCAAGTCGGGGGCTTATTGCTAATATATAACAGCTTGCATATCTCAGCTTTGCGATTTTTTATACGCAGCTGTATGCCGCCTCGATTTCTTGGTTAATTTTTCTATTTGATTTTGATCAACAGCCGGGGCCCTGGCCGTTAATCTTCTTGCCCTATACTCATCTAATGTGATGCGTATGGACATTTGCGACGCACTTTTGTAACCACCTTACTCACTCAGAATATTTTAGTTCCACCGCCGTGTTAATTCCATCGACGTAAATTGCTGCCGCTGTTGTTGTTGTTAATTATGCATATGTTATCATTTGTTCTACTGCCTCCAGGCAGGGAATCGTACCCATGTCACGGTCGCCATGTAATAAAATTTTTCACACGAGCACGTCACTGCGTGTTTGCATCGAACTTTAGAATGATTTTATTCATTGTCAATGGAATGTACTTAGCCTATGGATATATGTATATACTTATGCTGTTATTGGTTAGCAGCTACAAAAACAGGAAGCGTAAGCATAAACAGTCAGCTAGTGAGGCTAGTGAACCGCGCTGCGTTATAAAAGCCAGAGCCTATACATAAAGTGGCTCTGGGCTTGTTTACTGTATAATTGTTATTGTATGCAACAAAGTGCCGCATACTTTATATTTAAATACAGGGTGTTTGGTTAGGGCATATACACACTACAATAGTGCGATACTCTTGCGTAAAATAAGAGACTAAAACCATGTAATTGAGTAATACAGCAAATGCACAACTCCAGCTGAGTCGATGTATAATTCATATCTTTTGAAAACTTTTGCAGTTGTCAACGCAGTAAAATTTTTCCAACATTATTTACAAGGTAGCAAATTTACAGTGCTCACAGACTGTAACTCCTTAAAGCCAAGACAACAAAAGATCGACAAGGTATATGGATGTTGGCTGTATTTGCAATATTTTGAGTTTGATATTGTGTATGGGAAGGAAAAATGCATGGCGCACGTAGAAGCCCCAGCTCATAAATAAAACCACTGAAAAACGAGTAAACTTAACTATACTTGGTGACACCTGGCTTATAGCTGAACAACGAGATCCAGAATTATCAGTTTTATTATTTAAATTGCAAAACAACGAAATTAACGAAAATGTTGCAAATACATATGAATTGAGATTAGGCTTGCTTTATCGTAAAATTCAACGAAATGGTAGAACCCGATGGTTACCAGTAGTTCCGAGGGCATATAGATGGGCCGTTATTAATCATTTTCACGAGGCTATAATGCACCTTGGTTGGGAACAGAAGGACAAGCGGTTACCGATGGTACTTGCCGCCGCCTCTACCCAACAGCCACACCAATTATTCAGTGTTAATGAGAAAAAAACAAATTAAAATAGCAGCACAGAAAACAATACAATCGCAATTGCAATGCTGTTAATAGAATTCAAAGAAGACGCTCATGAACGTGTGCGCTTGCTGCCGCAAACACGTGGGATGCCAAAACACATTTTCTTTCGTGTTTCTTAACCGAGCTTAATGAAGTTTTCTACAGTACATCATACTGTACTAGAGAATTATCAAAACGTCAATTTAATTTATGTTGTGGCTTATACTGTGTGCAGAATAAATTGGTTTATTTACTTATATTATATCTATGTGGTAGTAGCGTGGAGGTGGTGATAGGTTTAAAATAAAAGGTACTTGACATATATATACTATTCTAGAAGCTACATGTCAAGTTTGTTGACTCTAGCTCTTATTGCTTACCAAAATTGCTCAAATTACATGATTTCGATATCGATATTTATCGATTACTTGGAAACGGAGCAAGTTATCGAATATCGAAAATAAACTCGATTTGCGCGGGCACTAGGAGGACCTACAGCTACAATTTCAAGTCTCTAGCTTTTATAGGTTCTGAAATCCTTGCTTTCATACATACGGACAGACAGACAGACGGTCATGGGTAGATCGACTCGGTTATTGATGCTGATCAAGAATATATATACTTTATGGAGATGCTTACTTCTGCATGTTATATACATTTGCACAAATACATTATACCTTTTTTTTTTTATGGAAAATTTTTTTGCTTCTCAATATATCTTGACCAAACTCGGATAATATTATAATATTTCACTATGCTCCTTATATATCTGCAAAATCTTATCAACAGTGCACCCCTGTGTCATATAATTACCATAGAAAGCCATAACTGCCTTTGGACAGGAAGTAACTTATGGTATTAAAAAATTTTTTTAAAAAGATTACTTGATCAAAATGGGGTTTTAATAGTTGCACTATGATCGTAATTTTAGTTAAATTTTATCAACTGAAGGCCACTAAATGATATAGCTGCCATAGAAAAGATCGTTCGAAAAGTAGGTTCCATTATGAAAAAATATTCTGTTTTCTAAGATAATCTCATTAAACTTAGCAATTACAACCGAACGACGCTTGCAAATCATTGAATTTTATTATCAAAATGCGTGCTCCATTAAGAAAGTTCATCTCGCGCTTCTTCCATTTTATGGTCAGTTTAATCGACCCACTGAAGCGGCTATTCGGGCTATTGTGACTAAATTTCGCACCAAATTTACATTATTGGACATTAATCCACCAACATGCTTACGTAGAATGCGACCTGAAGAAAATATCGCAGCTGTATCGGCCAGTGTTAATGATGACCATCCAATATCGATTCGTCGCCGTTCGCAGCAATTGGGCCTCTGTTACTCAACAACGTGGAAAATTTTGCGGAAGCCTTTCAAAATAAAGCTGGTGCAAGAATTGAAGCCGAACGACCTACCGCAACGCAGAAATTTTGGTGAATGTGCTCTTGGAAAGTTGGCCGAAGATCCACTTTTTTATCGAAAAATTGTGTTCAGCGACGAAGCTCATTTTTGGCTCAATGGGTACGTAAATAAGCATAGTTGTCGATTTTGGAGTGAAGATCAGCCAGAATAATTGCAAAAGCTACCAATGCATCCAGAAAAAGTCACAGTTTGGTGCGGTTTATGGGCTGGTGGCATCATTGGACCGTACTTCTTCAAAGATGCTGCGAATCGTAACCTAACTGTGAATGGTGAGCGCTACCGTGAGATGATATCCAACTTTTTTTTGCCCAAAATGCAAGAGCTTGACTTGCATGACATGTGGTTTCAACAAGATGGTGCCACATGCAACACAGCACGCCTAACAATGGACTTATTGAGAGACGAGTTCGTTCAACATTTTATTTCACGTTCGGGACCGGTCAATTGGCCACCCAGATCGTGCGATATAACGCCTTTAGACTATTTTTTGTAGGGCTATGTTAAAGCTCATGTCTATACAGACAAGCCCGCTTCAATTGACGCATTGGAAGACAACATTGTAGCATTTATTCGTGAGATACCAACCGAAATGTTGGAAAGAGTATGCCAAAATTGGACTAAGCGGATGGACCATTTGAAGCGCAGTTGCGGTCAACATTTGCTTGAAATAATCTTCAAACATTAAATTATATGGACCGTACTATCGATTCAAATAAAGATTTCATGCATTTTTCTGAATTTTACGTGGGTTTTTTTGAAAAACTTTCTTATAGCTCTTAAAAAATCACCCTTTACATACCTGCATTTACATAAGGCAACCAAACATAGATATATATAAAAACCATTTGAGACGTGTTTCGCACTTTTCGATTCAAAGATTTTTTGGGCTTAGTTTTAAGTTTCGTCCAATATGCATCAAACTTATTTTCAAAGCTCTACATAAGAGCTTAGTGAATACGTGGTAAGTTTACGGAAAACGGTTGTGTGAAAGTTTTTTGTTTACTGTCCGTTTCAATCTCATTTTCAAAGATCTTTGAGAGAATTGATTTTATACGCGTCACGGGCTAGGCCGGGGTCTACCCGATAAAAACAACCATCTAAAAACATTGTGCACTTTAATCTATGTTCTAGGTTCTAGAATCTAGGAAGCCTCTGGTATTAATGTCAAACAATAAGATGGGTAGCTGATATATAAAAAATATAACATATTTACAATCGACATATTTATTATTTATTTTGACGAGCAAGTATATTTTTGGTAACCATAAAATTATTGAAATGCCGCCGAAAAAAGGAAAGAAGTTGAAAAAAGTA
Organism: Drosophila montana; assembly: GCF_035044405.1. NCBI lineage: Eukaryota > Metazoa > Arthropoda > Insecta > Diptera > Drosophilidae > Drosophila > Drosophila montana. Next base: position 2,746 of record NW_026996290.1, on the reverse strand, counting down.
AAGCAATGGGAAAAGAAATCAGAGTTGATATTCGAGGAAGGGACTGATGAAACTGATGTCCTAGAACTTAACTTATATACGGATATAAATGATAACTTCTTTAACGAGGCCAGTCGGGTAAGCACATTTATATTTTGATGTCTATGAATCTGTATTTTAATTATTTATTTTTACTTTTATTATCAAACTGTGGTCTTAAGATTGTTCAGTTTTTAATGGAGGCAGAGCGGTTTTTCGAGGCATCCCGTATTAAGCGGTACGCTGATATAATATTTAATTTGCACCGTCGTTATGTGGAGGAAGTAAATGACAATGAAGTGCTGCGTCCTCAAATAATTTCTACTGAAAACAAATTGCGTCTGGCACTTGATTTGACTGCAACATCTGAAGAGGCTCTACAAAAACTAAGGGATACCCTTGGGGACGCCTGGAAGGAGTCCGACGCTTCGGCACTTCGAGAACAGTTGGTGCAAGAGAAACTTCAAGAAGTTTTAATAAAATGTGAAGGGATCGGCGACCGAGACACTGGCAAAACAGATGACGCAGCAGAGTAAGTTAAAAACAAGAAAGTTTACCTTCGGCATACCCTTGTACACATAGGTTGTTTTAGCTTTGTTTCCTTTATATTAAGTCCAACAGTAGAACGGAGTTGTTTCGGAAAAGGAAATAGTTATCAAATCTAATTATTCTACTGATCTAATTCAATACGTGACCTTAAAAGAAAATGGGGGAATGGACCGATCGTTAAGTTTTATTATTTGAGACTTTGACCAATCCAGTCGGCTCTTGAAATACCTTCGTTATTTTTATCGTCATGTGTGCGCAGATAGTTTATCGAAATAGGAGTAAATTACTTAGGGATATACATCACGACATTATGAGATATTTTCGAACACAAGTGCACATCTTAAATTACGTGGTATACAAGAGTCGACCATCGTTCGTAATACCGGATTTGGTTTATTTTGTGAATGTAGTAAAGCCGAGGCAAGGAAATTTGTGTCGTAAGTCTTAATAATAAGCTGTAGTATAATCGAAGGCTGTTTGAATGCTGCTATATTTTAAGCTAAATAAAATATATTGTAAATTACAAGTTGTTAGCTTAACATAAATACAGAAAGGGAGAGTGTGCTCATTTATATTTGTTTATATGTATGAGTGGCCGATTATATTATATTTGGTCGTAGGGCTGCCATCTGATTATTCTTATGTATAGCATTTATATATATGAATATTTCTGATTTTAACAGTGTTACAATATGCACATGCATGTAAATACCATTTAAGATTATAAATTGTGTAATTTTACAATATGAATTATGTTCATCTTATAAAAACTGAATGTTCAGAAACAAAATTAAAATAATTTAATTTTTTTATTGAGTCATTTTTATACTGTTTATGCATGCGCGTACATTTTTGCGCTTTTGCACCTATGTTGCTTTTAAATCATTTTCTCTTTTTTTGAGAATGAATTGTTAATATGGGTGTCAAGTATAGTATAGTATATATATAGTAATTCGTTCGATTACAAGTTCCGTCCAACTTTTATTTAAACATTTTTTTTTATAACTCCTAAAGAAAGCGATTTGATAGCAAGAGTTGAATGTAGTGTTAGTATAAAAGGGATGAACGTATCCTATAGTCCGGAACTCCCGTTAATAGCCTCATATTAATATTTTTAATTAATTAACTTATAGGTTAATTTTTACCTATATTTACTTATTTGCAGACAAAATTGGTTAGCCTTTGAAATATAATAGAATTCACTTGGAGAAAATAAGAATATTAAGCTAAAAACAACTCTAGTGTTTGTAATAGTAACAGCAGGAAGAGCGGAGGGGTAAGTGAAGAGCGTGAGAGAGTATCTAGTGCAAGGCGGAGCTGAGGGTCATTTTGGCTTAGGAGCGACCGGTCTTAATTATCAGACGTGAGAAAATGAACACGGGGGACCCCCCCAGTCAGCGCTGTCAATAGGTTCATCCCAGGAAATGCCAAATAGCACTTTTTTCCCACATTGCCAACGATGCGTCTCTGAAAATTACTGATATCTTGATGTCTCAGGTTGATTGTGATCTGTACTCTGGACTAAATAACTACAACATTATCTCTATATATTGCTATTGCTTTCAAGCGGCTAATGTACATATAACTAAATAAGTCACTACGCGTTACTTGAAAAAAAAATATCTTTATTAACAGTAGGCGACTAATAGGCGAATTATTGGAATTTTACAGTTGTGCACGATGCAACTTGACAGGTCGAAGTCGTCAGTAGAACTCAATTATTAATGTCTTGTCAACGCTTAGCGAGCAAGATCATGAGCTCGCTCTCTTTAAACAATGCTCTCATTCTCTTTAATGAGTTTCTAGAATATTCTAAGAGCCCAAATTTGCGTTGGCTATTTGGGCACTTGGTGGGAATAACTATTGTGGCGGATGTTTATGTCTAATGGTTTTCTATTTATTGATCGGTCCCACGCCAGAACTGTTATTTTCACCAAGAATTTATGATTTTTGGGTCTCTAGGGTTTATTGTTACAAATTGGGGTGTCTCGTGTTACATATTTGGTATGGTATATTATGTATAACGGGTTGGCATTAGGTGCTGTGGACATATGTTATGTGTATGTGGTATATGGTACACATGTCACTTCCCCATCCCTAAGAAACTAGCCTGTCCTCAGGCGGACATTTTCGGGTATAAAGTTGGATTATTGCTAATTACAATATTATTAGTTTCGTT